>NC_053038.3:234410229-234630229 GCF_002575655.3 Aegilops tauschii subsp. strangulata | reverse complement strand
TCATCCTTTCGCTTTTCAAAGCCCCTCGCAATAAATATGTAAATTCGTTTCGCAGAAATTCAGAGATTTCCAATCTCCTCGAAAGTAAATGAGTTCGATCAGGAACACCGGTCTCCGCAGCATCAGGATAAAGACCTTCTTTTTACCCATAACCTTTCTCTGCAGCATTGGAACCAAGATCGGGCTTGGCATAGTTACGTGGTTCCCCTTCTATTTAACTAACACTAACTGAAGCTAACCAGAAGCTTTCTTCTCATGCGACTCTTGGATCGAAAAGAGGCTGCTGGACTGGACCACAGCTGAAACTGCCAGGCACGGACTAAAAGCTTTTATCAGGGATTCCTGAGTCAAACGACTACCATACATAGCATAGAGCTGGAAGCTGCACTAGTGTATAGAGAAGACTGGATGTGAACACGGGCGGACATTGGCTATGTATGGGGCACTCACTAATCACTATTAGTAGGAAACAACTAGCAGAAACAAAGATGAAAGCACTTTCACTCCTTGCTCTTCAGCACGTACTCACACGAGGGACTCTCAAATCTCTATTTCAGACCATAATCTTTTGATCCCTTTACTGAAGTGATTGATAGGAGGGCTAAAAAATCATAGGGCTTCTTCTATTTTTAGTGTGAACTCACTTCTATTCTATATCAAGATAGGGGCTTCAGTACTTAGATGACCGCCTGGTGGAAGACCTGGTTCTACCACACAAGGGCAGCTTTTGTAGTCTAGGATTATTTTCCTCATATGTAATTTCACGTCAATGTGGAAATGTCCGATCTTATTCGAAAATAGAAGGTCTTCATGAAGGTCTGTCTTGTTTCAGGAATATAGGTACCGAAGTTCAATAGCAGTAGGTACCAAGGAGAAGACGAGTCAGGCCGATTGACAAGACTAGCTAGGCTGACCTTCCAGCTATACTCCATCCAATATCGAACATAAGTGCTAAAGGTTTCATGTGATGCTGACCTCAATGAACCAGACCTCGAGAATTCGTTCATCCCTTCGCTCCGAGGATTGGTCGAGTACTTGGCCACATGCATGAGTAGGCCTGTTGCCGGGATGTCCCATTAAAAAGGCAGGTCCCATATTTGAAATACAAAAATAAGATCAGATAGCGCTCAAGAGGTTTTTTTCCATACGAGAAATCCTTCACTCGCAGGGAATTGAAATAGATGTGTTGAAGATCATCAAAGAAAGGAAGAAGACTGAATTCGATCCATCTCCTCCCTTTTTTTAAACCAAGAGCTACTCCTCCCTTTTCTTTTTTTTATGTAATTTAAATACGATTTTGTTTGTGTTCATGTTTTCAATTTAGAACCCCACGGAAGTGAATAGAAAAAAGAAAAAATACCCCTTTGATACGCCTTCCTTTACCTATTTCTAGATTGATTGATTTTCAATGGAGGGAAACTTGCCATTCCTTCTTTCCATTGAAATTGTACATTTTGTTGATTCTGAACTAATTGCATCGTTTTAGTTCCCATCGAGCTTTCTTGCCTAGTGACTAAGGATTTTCACACTTGTTGTGTCTATAAAAGATTTTCTCATAAAACACTAACATAAGTGTTAGAGGGATTCACTTTCGATAAGAATCCAAAAGCAAGTTCCCTATACTACCTTCTTTCCCTCTTCTGTTTCTGTCTGTAAGAGACAGTGCATCTAGCAGGAATCGAACCTACTTTTCGACCCATTTTGCCTTTCTAGGTTGGTGGGCGCTTTCACCATTCAGCCATGGATGCTTTAGCGAGTGAACTAGGTTTTTATTTGAGAGCGAACTAGGTTTTTAGTGGTATTCCTTCTCGAGCTTCTATGTCTTCCATTAAGGGAGATTCGGGAAAAGATGGAATAGGAAGACGTGTTTCCAGAATGAACAAGATACGGGTAGAGAAGGGGAAGTACCAGATCGGCTAATGCTTCCAGTGACGGTGTCCTGGACTAGGAGGTACTCACCACGTCGTCTCCCGACCAGTTGGATTGGGCCGAAGACCCCCTTGGTCGTTTACTCATGGGTAGGTTCGGACAGCCGATGACATATACGAGGAATATTCCACAAGACTTGGTGATCAAGACAAGGACTCCTCTCCACCGACGTATTCGACTAGGACTCTTGTTATACTAGGCCTCTAGTATGTTATATAAGCCGAGGCCAGGCTAGTTGATAGATTATGATATTACTCATCATACCTCTATGGTTTAGACCACAACATATGATCTCGAGGTGGATCAACTCTCGTAATCCTCATATTCATCAAGATCAGTCAACCAGGAAGTAGGGTATAACCTCCATTAAGAGGGCCCAAACCGGGGTAAACACCGTGTCCCTTATCCCCTGTTACCCATCGATCCTAGATTCACAGCTTGGGACCTCCTACCCGAGATCCGCCGGTTTTGACACCGACATTGGTGCTTTCATTGAGAGTTCTGTTGTGTGGTCGGCAAAGGATCGATGGCTCGTCTGCAGATTAACTGCGACATCGGCATCTGCGTCACCGGCTCGACTGGTCACCTCGGCTTGACCGAGGACTGTGCCCTGCCTCCGATAGTCATGTTCGGACAAGGGCCTTCATCAACATAAACTCTTATTTCTATCATGATCATGGAGGAATTATCATCGGAGCTCGGGGGCTCAACATCAACATTGCCCCCGGGCGACCATGCTGTTTTTCCAGATAGCAAACTTGTATTCGCTGCCACCACCTCCTTGAGCATTGCTTTGACGATTCCTTCGGTGGAATTGTGCGGAATTAAGTCTACAACAGCCATGCAAAATTTCGTTGAGTTCCGATGGAGGAATCTCCGGCAATCTACGATATACCGGAGCCCTGTCAAATCTAGACGGGAATCTGGACGAGTTTAGGGCGTGGTCTCCAGAGCCTATCTCGGAGGTCCTTTGGAAGATCCAACCATTCATCTGCTGCGGAACTCCCATATCTACCACCCCTCCGAATTTCAGCTCAATCCGACGGTTCAAACTCCAGGAACCTTCCGATGAGTGGACCACTTTTTCAGATCTGTTTTCTACGCGAGAACGAATCCAACCCGAGTTCATCTTTTTTATCGCAATTTCGGACATCCTTTTTGAAGGAAGTTTTGCATGGGGTATTGTGTTTTGTTCCCAAACACATCCCACTAATTTTAAGGTCTTTTCCAATATGATTTTCACCATCGCGCTGGTGTCAAACCAGCCCGTCAACGTTGCTCCACGGTTGCCGACCTGCGCTAGACACGTCGTCGCTTTGTTGAGCCGATCTCAACTTCTTCGAATCATCATCTGGGCAAGCCGAACAAGATTTCAGCATCGCGAAGGATAAATCATCACCAACATCGCCGCCCCACGGATTACACGGATCGGTCACACCGGCATCGCCGCACGGTCACTTCATCAAGCCGGCATTGACCGCGTCACAAGTTACAACCTGCGCCGGCATGGCCGCACTGTTGCTTTTTAAGCCGATGTCCGTCACGCTTAACTGCTTCAACATCTCGGCTGACATGATAGCTGCAACGTCTCCTTAGCGACCTGCTCCGTCACCTCGGCTAGACCGGGGGCTTCGCCATCCCTTCTTCAACCTACTCCGGAGACTTCGGCGTCGTCAGCCGACCAGCTTCGTCACGTTAACTTGACCGGGGGCTTCGCCTCGGCGAGCCAACCTTTGACAGCATCGCCATACCGTCGCTTCACTGACCATCAGGCAATGGGATCCACTTTTCTTCGGACTGCTACAACAAACAAACCAGGTGTTGTTAATCCTGGCAATATTTGCTTGTTTGGGTTTATTTTTCCCAAGGAAGTATTACTTTGGTTTGTTCCATCATTTATACACAGGTCTATCAAATGGTGGTCGCATTACCGGCGGCCGCGTGGTGGTTCGGTCAGTTTCCGTACATAGTTCGGCAAACGCCGCATCCGGAATTCGGGCCGACCTGTGAATTCAGGCTTTGCCACGCCTTTAACGCATCATGTCGACGCCCTGCATGGACATTGACTTCGACGCCAGGCCACTTATCTTTATATAGATTATTTTTCGTAAATTAATTGCGCGAGGATTTTTATATATTCATATTATTATTGTTGGCCTGCACTATTTTACATGTGTAGGTAATGGACTTCGACTGCGTCACGTGGTCTCTTCGGCAAGCCGACGTCGTCGTCCCAATCGGCGTAAATCGGCTCGCGTGATCACTTTGTTGGTCGTGTTGCCATACCGACGTGTTCGGTTGCCTCGGGGACTTCGGCATCGCCAAGAGAGCTCTACCTCATCGAGTGTTCGGTGCACATGCCATATTTCCTTTATTAGTCACTTTGCATAAATTATTTATTATGCAACAATTTTTTTAATTTCTTATCATTACTATTATCCCCGGTTTGCACTATTTTTTGTGCACACGCAAATGATCCGGGTCGGGCAGTGTTGTCACCTCGGCTGGACGGGGGGCTTCGTCAACACTTCATTAACCCACACCAGGGACTTCAGCGTCACTCTACCGGCCTGCATTGGCCATGCTATGTCACCACTTCAGAGTGCCGAGCTCTTCGCTCCGCCACCTCAGGACCGGCTTGGGGAATGGAACCTTGTCCCACATCAAGCTCGGACCGCATCATCAATGTCGAACACATTAACCAGCAAAGTTGCTTCCATGCTCAAAAACTTTCAGTTTTAAATTTTGTTCGGTTCGACCAAGAATTATACTTTTTTTGGCAAAAAGTCATTTATGAAAAACTTCCCGTATGGGGCTTCCATTATGAAGCCTTTCCTCTTGCATATGATTATACTTGTATGGCTTCGTACCTTGTTCGTGTATTACGCCACAATATGCACCATGTTGACTTAAGTGTTTCGCAAGATGGGTTGCCTGGCTCCTGTGCTTACCCCTACGTTCCCGATTGTTCAGCTAGGGAGTAAGGGGAGCACCTCTGCGATTGTCACGATCGGGTCATCCGAGCTCGGACCACAGATAGAGTGAAGCCGAAAGCTAGCGCTCTTATTGTTTTCAATTATGTTCGGCACACAACGGAACTCATGAATACAAAAAATCTATTGCACAAGCCTCATAGTAACAACAAGCAACCGAAGAAAGGTATCGGTGAATGTACTATTTTCTTCGAAGACGCTTCTTACACTTCGTCAGTAATATAGCATAAGTACCCTGGGCGCGCTTTGTGTGTTACAACCTTATGGCCTGATTGCCTGGTTATCGGAAACACCATCGATATTCTCGACAGGTGGAGTAAATAACACTTTTTGGCCCTTGGCCGAAGAGGCAGAAGCCGACGGTCGGTTAAGACGCGTTTAAATTCGGGTGAACACACATATGATATATGTACTTCAGTACATACAATCATTATACATAAAATTCTATTACCCAAGTCACTTGGGGGCTCTTAAAATTTATATGAGTTGTTTTATAGTAAATGTGTTTTCTTCTTGGTCATTGCAAAGTCTTTTTCTACCGCTCCTTTTTCGACTCGAGTGTATGGTCAATAGCCGGATAGCCTGTCTTCTCTCTAAAAGCCGCTCAAGTTTAGTTTGCTAAACTAGCCTCGGAGAAGCACTCCGCCTTCGGGATAAGGAGGTTGAAGCCGTCGGCTGACCCGCTTGAAGTCTTGAGATCGGATGTGTCATATTAATGCACGACAGAAACACAAAAATTTTAAGACCAATTTTTGGATTGGCACCGAACACTTGATCTAGTTCGAACGTCAAGTTTACAATGAAGCTTTGTTTGGTTTTCCAAGCCTATGGCACTTTTAAACTATTTGTGTGTTTCCAACATAAGTTTTGCAGTGCAACGCCCGACACCTTTAGAGATTCGGCAAAAACATTCTCGAATATTGCTATATATGCATTGGTTTCGAATTGTGTCTTCAGTCAATAGTTGGGTTGCCCGGCTCCTGTGCTTTCCTCCTACGTTCCGCTTTGTTCGGCTAGGTGTGCAAAGGGAGAACCACTGCGAGTGTGCTTCCAGCTCGCATGGTTAGGCACCTCAGTGGAGAAAGCCAAAAACTGACTATCACAATAAGCATAAACTGGTCAGCAATCCAATGACTGTGTTAAATGACGGGCCGTTCATAACATTGGCCGAAGTGTTTATGGCTTGACCTCGGCTGTCGCCGAACACTAACTGGGGGCTAGTAACTGGCCTCCCAACTTTAAGCTCCTATGACCATGTGAATGTTATAAAGCCCGCATATCTGATTGCTTTGTTTCCGCTAACACAACCGCCCCCGGGCACCGAGACGTCGGCTAAGGGTTGTTTTGTTATTGCGGAAACACCCTGCGTAGCATCTACAAAGGGGTGGAAGCCGACGATGGGCCACTTTCAAATGATAAACAATCGCAACGGAGTCAAAATAAACATATATCATCAGCCTTTGTATTCAATATACAAAATGTTGCCTTCCGTAATCATCATTATAAAGCCATAAATATGCATCATTTGACTTAAGATTTTGGCCAAGCTGGGTTGCCTGGCTCCTGTGCTTACCCCTACATTCCCGATTGTTCGGCTAGGCGGTAAAGGGAGCACCTCTGTGATTGTTACTACCGGGTCATCCAAGTTAGTACCTCAGACTAGGTGAAGCCGAAAGCTAGCAATCTTAAAGGATCACATTGGTCGGCAACGACGGAAATAATTTTTTTTGGTTCATTAATAACACAGAGTTCGGGAATTTTCCCTGAACTAAATCCTCAATATTTTCCTCCCACATTGCTCATAGGTGAGTTTTCATGATCATGATAAGCATGACGACCCAAAGAAATGAACCGACAGCGGGACTATTTTCTTTGGAAGATGTTTCTTACGTTAAAACGTAATATAACACATCTCTCCGTGTACCTTTGTTTATGAAACCGTATGACCGGATTGCCTTGTTTGCCATAAAACTTTGCCCTTGTAAAGGCTTTATAAAGTAGGACAAACACTCCCCAGCTACTGGCCGAGGAGGTTGAAGCCGATGGTCGGTCAACAAAATTTTGTACAATATGGATCTGAGCATTAATGATGTAAAGTACTTGGATACATAGAATCATTACACCTAAAAATTGCGAGTAAAATCCATTTACTGAAATCCATCTTTTAAACCCCTTGGGGCCTACCTTGGCGAGCTCGGATTTCGACAAGCTCTAAGCTCTTTTAAGAGATCTTTATTCTCTTTCCGAGAAGTTTGTGTTAAACACAACAAAATTTTCTGTCAAACGGATATCGATCCTTAATTCGGCCACCCGTGCCCACATTAAGGCTCGGGGGCTACTGGGCTTTGCCCTCATTATTTACAAATATTAAAGGGGCATATCGATCCCCTGATCTGGTGTTGCCACCCGACCAGTGGCTCGGGGGCTACTGCATTGTCTATTCAATGCGGAAAATTCAAAGTGCTAAGTGTTCGGCTTAAACCGAACTATGGACAAGTGCCTCTTCGGACGACAATAAGTACCATAGGGGACTTATCCGGCATCAAGCTGATATATCATGACGACTTATCACGACCTTTTCTCAGGGGCCCGTCCGCCGATCACTATTACCTGTATATATTACACTGCGTTTCTATTCCTATGTATGCTGCCGAGCTAGGAGTTGATCCTCAGGCCGATTTCACGACCTGAGTCTCAGAAGCTACTAGGATCAACAGTTTCATATTTTCCTTCTGGTGCATCTCGGATTTTAGGCCGACAGACACCTTGAGGGCTACTGGCAATACATCTTGTCAGCAAATAAATTTATACGCATCGGAAATAAAATCCACAAACAATCAGCAAATGACCAAGGTGTTGAGCCACCTCGAAAGCAGTTTGGCATATAGCTCGGATGCGAGTGGCTGGCTCCTTAGAGGGCATTTCCGGCATTAAGCTCAGCTGAAACTTTTTTGAGCCATGGTGATCTATGACACCTCGGATATAATCCGGCGTTGGAGCTTGGACACAGTCCGACGTTGGAGCTCAGATACATTCGGGCGTTGGAGCTCGGAAGCGGTCCGGCGTTGGTGCTCGGCTACAAAAGATACCTCGAATACAGTTCGGCGTTGGAGCTCGGATGCAAGAGGACACTGCCGCTCGGGAACAACTTCAAACCCGAGGTATGGCATAAAAATAACTAGGCATTGATGAAGGCCGATAACTCAAAGGGGTTCCTCGGATACCCGATGTGTGAACTCTTTGGATTTACTTCGGCGATCCTCAAGATCGAAGATGAGAAGATTTGTTGAACCAGTTTTCAAGACTGTCGACCGAAGATGAAGAACAGTTCAAAAGAATCGAGGAACGTCCCCAACTTGAAGACCGGTTCAGGGGGCTACTAACGGTGTCCTAGACTAGGGGTTACTCACCACGTCGTCTCCCGATCAGTTGGATTTGGCCGAAGACCCCCGTGGCCGTTTACTCATGGGCCAGTTCGGACAGCTGATGACATATACGAGGAAGATTCCACAAGACTTGGTGATCAAGACAAGGACTCCTCTCCACCGACCTATTCGACTAGGACTCTTGTTATCCTACGCCTCTGGTATGTTATATAAGCCGAGGCCAGGCTGGTTGATAGATTATGATATTACTCATCATACCTCTATGGTTTAGACCACAACATATGATCTCAAGGTAGATCAACTCTTGTAATCCTCATATTCATCAAGATCAATCAAGCAGGAAGTAGGGTATTACCTCCATTAAAAGGGCGCGAACCTGGGTAAACACCGTGTCCCTTGTCTCCTGTTACCCATCGATCCTAGATTCACAGCTTGCAACCTCCTACCCGAGATCTGCCGGTTTTGACACCGACACCCAGGTTGAAGCGATGTATTCCACCAGTTGACTGGAGACTTTATTATTGGTATACCGATCGGTCCAGCACGGATTGAAATAGGAGCCGGTTCGACAGGAAGCTTTTGAAAACGTAGTGCACCCAGGTAAATATGGAACAAGATGAATACAGAAGTTAAACGAGCATCCCACACCCAAAAGGTACCCCACATAGGCCTTCCCCGAAACCCCCCAGTCACTAATGTAAACAAAGTAGAAAAAGCACCAATTTCTGTACCGGTTCCGGAAGAGCGAAGAAAAAGGGGATGTGTTGTTAATGGGAACAAGGAACTGTTTATAGCTATCGCGATATAAATAACTATACTCATCTGAGCCGCAGGAACATGTACATATGAAATACGAGAATTTCCACCTTGTTGAAGATCTTGTGGTGCTACCCGAAGACTTAAATGAATAGCCATCGCTGTTAAGAACGACCTATGCCTTATGTGTATTGGATCCGCTCTTCTGTTAGCATGAACACATGAATGAGATTATATTCCTCTTCCTTATTCTTCCCTAAATAGAACCCCCCAACCTAGGTGCGGAAGTAAAATAAATCCTTGTTTGTACATCACTGAACTTACATACCCGGGCCTGGCTCAACATTCTTTTAAAACAATTGAATAACGGCTTTTCCATGACTTGGCCATTCAATCTTGTGAACTAAGCGAGACCGAAATTGGATAAAGAGATACAAAAGGAGAGGAATACCAATCGATGAAAGAACATGAAACCCTTCTGTTTCTATAGAGGTGCGGGAAACGGTTGGGGGCAATAAAGTAGGTGAAGTGGTTGGATTTTGCGAGTTGTTCCAACCACTGCTGGATGTGATTCCAAGAGCCGAACGAGAATGAATACCACACAGAAGAGTCAAGACCAGGCTCCCTAATAGAATGTTTAACCGATCCATTCCAGATTGATCGAATTGGTACGGAAGTTGTAACATGGGAAAAGCACAGAAAACACGACTTATTTGAATAACCCGGTGTCCTACCAATTGTAGAAGTAGGATTTTTGGCAAGCAATAAGCACTTAAATAATACAATTCGAGTGTACTAGATTCTTTATCATTTCGAGGAAAAGGTTCGGGAGGAAAGGGAAACAACAGAGGGATCCGAATCGAACCTAAATGGGAATGACATGAAAAATGTTTTTCAAAACCTATCATTAAGGGCGTGACGACGATATATGAGAGGAATAAAAAACTCGTGATTGGTGTGGAGGGGAAGATCTGCTTATGAAATTGTTCAAGAAAGAGTCGTCTCGTTTCCTTACTTCTGCGTTCTTTCGAATTCATTCACTTCGACGGCTGGCGCTACGCTAGCTTTGCATGATTAGCTCCGACAGAACAGGTACTGCATTTCCTTAGTTGGATCCGCTCTTTCTCTCTCGTGCAGTTGTTGCTTACGGCTATTTATTCAGTCATCAATCAACATTGATCCGGGTAGTTAGTCGGTCTCTCTCTTTTTGCCCGTCCTTCTCTATCTATGAATTTAGGGAGTTCGCTTTCCAATATCTAAATGTTCATGCAAAGCAACAAACAAAATGCAAGAACTGTCACGCAGAAGTCACACAGTATGCTGATCGTTCTAAAATGATAAAAAAGTATGGGATTTCATAAGAGATTCATACATAGAGATCTAAACTCATGGAAGGGCCCGGCCAGCAAACAAGATCTCTTACATCCAAAGGACCATGCCAATCAAAGATGAACCATTCACCGAGCCGAGTATGTGCAAGACGAGACACGGCTAGATAAGTCAAATAGAAGATATTGCTTTTACACGAGCAACTCTTTTCTTCATGTGGGTACAGCCCACTTTTCCTTTGATGAAATGCGAACACAAACTTCAGGCATCCAAGAAAGAAGTCAAGATCGAAATCGAAGCATTGTCATTTGGTTGAAGATCAATTCATATCGACAAGACTTCCCATTCATCTTTTTGTTGATATTTGGATTCCGTTTTCAAATAAAGTCATCTTGTAGTTAGAAATCACCTTTAGAATCATCAGCCTCTGCCCCTACACTGACTCGCTTATCCAGGATCGATCCTCACTACAGTCCTTTATTTTGAAACGAGGATAGGTCTCTCACGGAACGAGGTGTATATTGAGAAGAAAGATGAGGATATGGTCCATACTCACTCGGGTTCAAACTTATTTTGCAGGGAGAATTGGTACATGCCTGTAGATCTTCTTCTCACAGCGAGCACTTGATTACGGAGCCTGATTCTATATATTATTTATGGATTATTATAGAATCTATCTTTTTCTGCAAATCATAGTGGGAATCCTATTACCGATACCTAAATGTTTTCTTTGTCGAAAAAGAAAGGAGGGAAATTGGATAACCGACGACATGAGTTTCCTGTTCAACGTTCTGCTTCGCTTCACTGTTAGATAGGCAATTCAATAGTTACCGACGAAAGGAGTTCCCCTTCTCTTGGCCAATTGACGTTCTCTTCAATAAGTCATGACCTTCACTCTCCTCAAGTGAGGAGGGTATATTGTTTGACCAACGAAAGCCTCACTAGTTACTTCTTCCAGTTCACTATTCCCGTAGCCTGATACGAGTTATTTAGTTTGTGTCTCCTTGTTCTTCGGAAGAACCGAAGGTTCATTTGCGGCACTCATAGACATAGTTGTATTTCAGACCCACTTCTTTCCCTAAAAAGCTAATAAATCAAAACAAGAGAAAAGCAGAAGCGAAAGCTCGAGTCGAAGAGTGGAGGTCGCTCGGTAACTCGAGTCGATCAGTCCCATTCATTCTTGCCCAAAACAAGTGGGCTATTCATTCCGGTGCCACCTTTGTTCAATCGAGTCCATGTTCTCTATTTCGCAAAACAGATTCGTTCACCGACCCGTGGACCAGAGGTTTAAAGCTTGGAATTGACCTTTCTAGCTTTCTTTAGTACAATCTTTTTGCGAAAGCAACCCCGGGTTCGTTCCTAAGACTACACTGACAGCTTTCTCTGTTCATGTTCCAGCATAGGAGATCTATGGTAGGATAGGGACAGAGCTTTAGGGCTGCAGTCAATGCGCGTGGCTCATCATAAGACCTTAGCCTGATGTCCTACCCAAAGACTTCAAAGGTAGTCACAGGACAACCTTTCCGAGTTCTAACTTCCAAAACTATAACTTGGTTTGCTTGCCTGCTTCCTATCTGACCTATCAATCAAAGAAATGTTCTAGTTCCGCGATACGAGCTTGACTGTGGCTTTGAGACATTAGATTTCTTGGTTGGGGTCCCTTTATCAAAGGCCCCCTTCCCTACTGATCATACAACAAATGAAGGTGGTTAGAAAGATGGCACATCGATCTTCTGTACACCCTGTTCGTGCTGCGAAATGCAGAAAATCCACCTTCCTTGGAAAAAAAATTCCTGACTCTGAAGTATCAAAGGAGACTTGGGTCGCGCCTTCTGAAGAGCCCTTCATTCTGCGACTCAGATAGGCTAGGATTCGTGCCGGAAGGGGTCGTAGGACTGACTCAGACAAAGCGTCAGAAGTACGATCTCCGAATCTATAAGCTTTGGCCTGCCTTCTTCCCTTATCTAATCTCTTAGGTAATAAGAAAGTGGTGTTAATTGTCACGCTAAGGAGCTGACCAGTGACATTTCTGTCTCAATTGTAGTCAACCTTACTATACTCGCTTGTAGGAGATCATCGCTCAGAAGGGCATTCTTTCGCTAGAAAAACAAGAGTTTGAAGATCACTCAACCCACGAAAAGTTCAGAACTCTCGATATAGCCCCACTGTCTATATCAATTTATCGACATGTTGTTTTGAATGTCCTTGAAAAGGCAGACTAAGGCATAGCCTAGTGGTGGGAAGGGGCTGATGCCTTCCCACCCACCCAGGTTCAAGGCATGGTACTTGCAATTTGGGTTTGTTGCACCAATTATACTGTAAGGGGTTCCGTTACAGTCTTTCTGTCAAAAAAAATGTCCTTGAGAAGGCCTACACACATACCCTGCCACTCGACGTGTAGTGGGTTTGTTCAGTAGAGATGGGTAGAGCGCACAAGTATTGGAAGGAAAGTTTCACCCTTGTTAAAAGAGAAAAAGTCTGTATTGAACTATGATTTGAATTCCTTTCTTATTAGTTTCCAAGTGCAAAATGTTCATTGCCTTGATCAGAGCCTTTAAGCCTTTTAGAAGTGAGCATTTGCGCAGCTTCTATTTTTCCTAAAGCTAATGAACCGAATGGAAGAGAAAAACTTGGAATAAATAATAAAGAAGGAACCAACAAGAAAATAAAGAATTGTTCCAACCTCGGCTCGGGGTCTGTCTGGAAATGGAAAATAGTTCTCTCTCTCATCTGTTCTCGCCACAGTGACAAGAAAAACAAGTGAATAATTGGAATAGAACGCAATCGTCAACCAAAATCGGGCAGGATGTATTATAAAAGAAAGCCTTGCCTCACTCGCAAGTGAGGACCTCACCCCCTCCTTCCTCAGCTATTGAGAATGGAAAAAGACAATGTTCATTGCTTCCTCAAAATAAGAGTTCCACGGGCGGCTGCTCCTGAACGAGCTGCTCATGCTCAAACTGATCAACATAAAGTGGAAAGTGTAGTAGAGATATTACTCGCTGTATGAGAAGGAAGAGAAGATCTAACCTCTCTACTTCACACCTCTGTACCAACTTCATTCCTAGCTAAAACAGGAAAGCTGAAAGTACTCAAGCTTCAAACTCCTTGTTAACAACCCTACCGATAAAAGGAACAATGCTTCAAGGACTATATGACTAGCTCGTATACGAGTTCCTGGTAAACCACTACTTGCGTAAAGTACTCCTCTCGCTCCCCTGCTCATTCAAAGTATTCCACTCGCTAGGATCTTAGTAAATAAGCTTGCTCCTTACCTTTCCTTCCTAGATTTGAGAGCAATACCACCTGTAATAACACAGTGAAATTATCCTACTTAGGGAACAGGCTGGCATAAAGGGCAAAAGAGAAAGAGTTACACCCGGTGTAAAAACAGGTGGTGTTACTTTCCTGCTTCCACCTGAACCTGCTTGCAGGCCTTATAGAAAAGTCTTGTATAAAATAACTAGCTTGAGAACAGGAAGTCTCTAACTTACTTGTAGATATCGAACTTGCTGAAGGAGGTTAAGATAGTTTTCCGTTAATGGGGAGAGAGAAAAAGAGTCCTCGCTTTCATAATCGGTAATCAAAGTCTAGGCTTACTACATCCATATTGTACGACAACCTATGAACTGACAAACTCAACAGCTTGCCTTAGAGAAACTGTCCTAACTTATCCAAGTAGTCCTAATAAATGGCCGTGATGAAATACTCTTCCTTTCCCTGCTGCCCTCACGTGAAGGACTCGAAAGCTGACTAATGCTGACAGGAAAACAGAGCTTCCTTCAAACGCTGATCGATACCATCCACCAGAAGAAAATGCGACCGCAACCACTTCCTGAATCAGCACTGTCTGGAGGCTTTGCATCTGTATTTGGAGCTGGGCATGCATCCATTGATTCTAGCACTTGGATCTTTGAACGCTCGAAAGAGAAATACAATCTCCGCCCTACAAGTGGATCGATAGGTTCATACGTCTTGTAGTTGGTGCAGTTCTGGGAAGGAATGGGCTAGTACGAGTTCTGGTTTAGTCAGTAGTTCACTTCTCCCTTCTTGTCCGCAAACAAAGCAAACTAGAAGCCTGCTTTTGCTGAAGACAGAGCTCAATGAGAGGAGGTGGGCAAGTATTAGTTAAGGGATATCAGGAAGGAGGTCGAAGAAAGGGGAAAGAGCTTCATCATCGATTCGCAATTGAAAGTAGGGGAAACTATGATTCTATCGAATGTGCGTATCGATTGGGGCTAGTGAAAGATTACGGTAGGGGAACCCATTTCACTACTGACTTCGTGTATGAGTGACAAAAAGTCAGGGCAGAATAGCCCCTTCAAAGTAGGGGCTTCAGAACCCGCTTATCTTCCTTAATTTAGTGAATGGTGGGTGCGCAAAGTCTTGAGTTTTGGACCTCTTACGGAAAAAAGGAGAAGACAACCATTGTACTGATCCACTACTTGAATCTACGAGGACTAGTTTAGTCGGATCTATTGTTTTACCACTCACTAACAGGACTTTCCTGCTTAGGATTGATAAGATAGGAAGATCATTTTCTTTCTCTTGCTCTGTACAATAGAAATAGTGTACTAAGGTAAGTTCCATTAAGTTAGGGCTGGTTAGTGAAGTTAAGTAAGAGGGAGTTCTAGTTAAGTATGCCCATAACTCTTGCTTCTAATTGGTTAGTGCAGGATACTACTCACCTCGTCCAGTTCTGGAGAAGAGAAAGGTTGCGTTCCTTCTTTTCTTTCAGATAGTGGGATGCGTTGATTTGCTGAATCAAGAAGATCAAGTCCTCCCGGGCAAGGCGAACCTAGTGGTTTCTAGTTCAGTGCAGCCTTTTCCTCAGAGCTATTTGATAATGGGCCCAATGAAGACTTCTTCCCCTGAGGATAAGTCGATACTAGTATCTGGTCTGCTTTGGAGAGTATAAGTCGATATTTGTTTCTGGCCTGCTACTGAACTTCGCATCGCGCTAGGTGAGGCGAGAAGTGCCAGCAAAGGCCTCTGTTACGGATTACGGGAAACAAGCAAACAGAACAGGTTTGATAACTTAATCAGGTGCCAGGGCCTCGGATCTAGAGGTTCCAGGAAGGAGGAAGGCTCGTTTCATTATCGAATATCATGTAGAACTCACTTGCCCTGCCTTTTGCTAGGAATCCTATCGTTATGCTTTGGTCAGGTTATCCCATAAATCAAGGGCCCTACATTCTATTATTTATTGTTCATATCTGAAAGGACAGATAGAAAGCTTAAACCCCGCTTGGGGAGAAAGATGAATCTTGGCGAGAGTAAGGAATCGCACCCTTAGCGTGAGGGGAATAGCCGGTTTCCTTTCCTTAACTAGACTACCTTACGGTAGATTGACTGGGCACGTCAACGTATGTATTCTGTCTTCCCAATCAAACATTAGTCATTGCAGCTATTTCATCTGGTCTACTAGAGTAGAGAGATCTCTCACTTCACTGCACATCACGCTAACTAATAGCTAGCCACCTCACGGATCACCTCATTATGTGCAGCTAAAGCGGGGTGTGTGCATTGTTCAACTAGAGCCGAGGAGCACAAAAGAATAAGGAACAATAGGTTCGCTACCCGATTTCAACATTTTCCTTGATATGAAATCAATCCAATATACTTTCTAGAATCTAGAGTGATATCAACAACCTCCTAGTTGAAGTACAGACGAGGAAGCAGCCTATTAGTTTCAGTCCAGTCCAGGAAAGGAGCGGAGCCTATTGATATAGCTTAGTAGAGCTTCGCCATGATATCAGTTTGTTTTAACAAGTAGTAGGAATGCGCGCTGATGTGCCAAATCTCCTCATGCTCCTTCCGGATAATCCGAAATCTACGGGTAAAGGAAAGATCAAGGTTTTCTCCTTGATCAATCGACTTGCCTGCTTCCTTTCATCTGGCCAACGGTTCCTGTATCATTAGCTAGATCTGTTATGTCAACCTCAGAGACATATGCTTATGTAAGAAGAAGGTATCCCGATGGAAACATGTCAAGTATCCGCCTGGCATCGAACTCTATTTTCTGTATATTAATGAAAGGTTAGACTAAATCGGGGTAGAGGAATTGGTCGACTCATCAGGCTCATGACCTGAAGACTGCAGGTTCGAATCCTGTCCCCGCCTAATCATGTGTACGATTCAATGAAATAGCTATTTGGAGTCCACTGATGATTTGCTAATTGTTTTATGATCCTTGACTAGCTATATAGACCCTAGGAACTTGCATGTGCTATTACTGCTGTATAAAGGAAAGGTGGCTCACGTCACCACTCTCCCCTATTCCTATAGGAAGGAAGAGTCCATCAAATGCAAGTCGCTACCAGTTTCGTATTTTGGATGAATACCATCGCACCATTTGACCTCGATGTAACGAGTACTCAAGGAATCCTCTTGAATTCCAGTCATGATGATCAGGTCCCTGGAGTACATCACCCTCATCCGGAAGAAAAGAGAGAGAAGTGGAGTAAAATGGATTCAAATGCCGCATTGCAAGTGAACAAAAGAAACCAGTGGAAATAGAAAGAGAATGAACAAGTGTATCAATTCATGAGTTAAGGAATACTATTGGGAAGATTGGGTGACTAATATCCTGAGAAAACGATCTCTTGCTTCCCTTGAAACATGCTGAGAGGACCATTTCGATTAGTGAGAAGCTCAGTTCATGGGTCATGACGACAAATCATATCATGTACCAGTGCACTGTTCTTTATAGATCTATGTTCAGTGAACAAGAATGTAGTGAGGGGTGCTACTTTAGTGTTATTCCTAGACTGATGAAGTGAAGACTTTAGGCCTCGCTAATAGTGGACCAACTGAGAATGTTTGTTTATCTTTTCTGTAGATATCTCAATATTTCTTGAAAGCCTTATGAATGGTGGCGAGGATGTGGAAGAGCTAGTCATATAGTCCTTTAAGCTTGATTCCTTTTATCGGTTAGCAAGGAGTTTGAAGCTTGAGTACTTTGAAGAGCATTTAAGAATAGCTCATAAGCAATTCCAAGTGGCAGAGATGACTCGAGGGATCTCGTCAGATAAGCATATCCTATGGTTAATGTGGTACCTGGTCCAGTCAACTTGGAAGTAGAAACTGACCACTAGTGGGTGTCAATTAAAAAGTCACTCTGTGGCTAACGCTTCTACTGTTATCGGCAGGGCTTAGTCTCTCGTGGTTCATTTCCACCGGAGAGCATCTGTTTGAATAATTAGCGTATATAGTTGATCACTCTAATGACAACGGATTCGATTCGCAAATTTCTCATGATTGACCGAAGGAAAGGTTAGCGACTCTTTCCCTACGGAATCTCCAGTAGAGCCATTGCATAGCTGGCAGACACGATAGGCTCAGGGTTTCGACTGCTGTTCATTCCGATCTTAGGTCTCGCTCAGCGAATTCAGAAGGGTTGGGTCCTTTGTCAATGACTTACTTTCCCAGTAGCAGAGATGCAAGAATAACTACTTTCTTCTGCTAGGCGTTTCTTTGTTACCAGCTGAGAAATAATACTCGTTTTTATCGGATGAGGGGGAGTGTCTTTGTTTGTTCAACGTGCAGATCCGGGAGGAAGGGGCAGGACTTGTTGTTCGGGCAGTCTAGTTTTGTTTTTGTTTGGTGCCGGTGTCCCAGTAAAGGATGTAGGGCTTGCTCTTCCAACAACCGCTCTCTTCTCTCTTCGCTCCCTGATGTCTTCTCTTCATCTTCGGTATTTTTTTTGAGGATTCAGATTCACTCATAACTATAAGAAGAGTGTGGGATGGAGGAATGGATTACGGAAGGAGACAGATTCTATATAAAATGGATTAAGGTGGGTTTCGGAGATTATACTTAGTTCGTGGACATATTAGATACTACCTAATTTTCGTGATCTTCTGCCTAATAAAATAATGCAAAATAAAAAAGTAGTACCATGAGCAGCTTAGACAAGAATGGATTTGGGAATGACAAATAATAGTTGGCGAGAGCCCGAGGAATTGTTATGTGAATGGGAGATAGATGGAGTGGGGCCTTGCAATAGGAGTAGATGCTACAGATGTGGTGTCATTATCAGCGATTCCTCAATCGATCAGAAGAAAGGGAATATAACCTGCCCCTCATTGTCCTTCAATCATGGTGCAATGAATATCGTAGCTAGAGTGATTTCAATCTCATATAGCTAGCTTTCCTTTCAAAGTGAAACGATTTTCCTTTTACGTTGAGATATTTGAATTGGATTTTCTTTCACCACTACCATCGTAACGCACAGAAAACAGTGATGTTTCCGCTCGCTTTCAACCACTGCCACTTTACCTGAGCACTGTGACGCAGTCGGTCAAGTATTGAGTTTCTGCTAGTATATCAAGGACTTATGAGAAATGAAAATAAAAGAAGGAAAAAAGGAATTCTCATAGTTCATTGAATTAAGGGAGGGCCATTCGTGGGGGGTTCGTGGAAGAGTTGGGTTCGATTCCCTTTATATGCGATGTGGCGAAAAAGACTAATTCAACGAAATATGCCATGCCAGCATTAAGATTTAAAACGTGTCGTCTACTTCCAGGAAATGTTCGAAACAGAGAACTTTCTCTAATCCAACGCCGTATTCTCCAAAGATTGAGGAACAAGAGGAGATCCATTAAAAGAAATCTTTCTCAGAGAGAAAATCTAAACAGTAACATCAAATCCCAAACTACACGAAAGTTGTCTCTTTATTATGGGTATTTACCCATAAGGGAGATGCACAGAGGAAGAGAATGAACTTCATATATCCCTTTTTTACTCAATCAAGAAACAAGGTCGTACGTGATTCCGGTTCGTCTCCATTTTAGTGACACTCTTCCTCAAGCAAGGCAGCCGATAAGTCATTGAAGGGTTTGTTTGAATAATGGACTGGTAACCATTACTCATTTGAAAGTTTCCCACGGTTATCTAATATCTTTTAAAGAAAATGACGTGAGAACCCGCAGTTTTGAAAGAAGGAGACCTTTCTATATCAACATATCAGTTGGAAATATCATAGGCAAAATCCTATCGGCCATATCAGTTGGAAAAGAAGAGGCAAATTCCTATCGGCCAGAATCTGGAGAAGAACAAAAAAAGAATGGTTCCGCTTACTCACAACTCAGAGGGGATGCCGCTTACTACTCAAATCCAAGGAATTGCAAAGGTTGCGTTCTTATATGCAAGAAGAAGACTTTGAAAGAACAAAGAAGTTTGGATCTGCAAAAGTATGCTTAGGCAGTTCCTTCGCTGAGCACAACAGAATGAAGAGGAATTTGTTTCATTTCAAATACTTCTTCTTATTGAAAAGAGGGATGGAGAAAAACCGAAATCTTCCTACTCGAACAATAATTCCTTTTGTAGAAAAGTCTTCTTTATATAGTAATTCGACCTATTGCTCCGGATCCCCGTTTACTAGGAAGATAAGAATCAAAGGGTCGAACTACCTACTCATTATTCGGAGGTGAATCATAGAACACTAAAAGCTGTGGTATCTTATGGACCTAACATAGGTCACATCCCTCACGACATAAGATTGAAAGATCCAAACCTTCCTCTTCGGAGCGGAAGCGGACGTGGCCAAAATATATAAAAAAATATCGGCCTAGTCGCTCATAGGGACATATCTATCCAGATAGAGGATAGTCTAGATCAATTTTGAGAAAAATCTCTCTATATATATAGATAGGTATCTCTGTGGATAGAGATAAAGATAGGGAACCCTATAAATCGAAATATATGGAAAAAGTGCACTTTTTGACTACTACTGCTATTTCTCAGACTTTTTCAAGGAAACATCATTTTTTCAATTTTGACTGAATTGGTCGGAGCGTAGACGAGCAAGCAGAGCCCAGGAAAGAGGTCAGATCGTCATAGAGCAGTCGACTATAAGTATAAGACTGCTGGCCTGAGAGAAGGTAGGCTCTCTCGGGAAACATGGCCCAATTTCTCTTCTTTCTTTTCACACGGGCAACAATTGGGAATAAAAAAGACCATGAACATGAGTTTAAAATGTAAAGAAGGGGAAGAGTGCATTCTCCACTTTCTTATCTCTAAAATGCGTAATATAGTGATGTCATGTGTCTGTTTCTCTGAAAAGGTGGGTCGGCCCTTAGGGCAAACAGTAGTGCCAGGTTCCATTGTGGAACGGTTGTTTGCCGGTGACCTTTGTCCACTGTAGTACGAGTGACTGGCGCATCACATCCAATCTCTCATGTCAATGAGTCAGTTAGAAAACAACTCCAAATGAATTAGTGATTTCCCCTTTATTTCCCTCGGAGCGCAAGGGGAAACAAGATTGAGATTGAGCGCAAGTGGTCAGCTCTGATACAAACCAGGGGAAAAAGAAGCTGGAAAGCCTTCTTTAAGGCGCTACTATTTCTAGCGGCATAGGTGCTTTATCACAATACGAAAGATGTACATACGAGGACTACGATTCCTATTTAGAGATATTCCTACGAGCGATAGACGTAGTAAGGAAATTACGTACGCCAATAACAAATACGAATTACGCCTACGAGCCTACGCAATGGCATGTTTCGGCGTATAAAGCTAAGAACGAGAATATCCTACTGCCTCCACTCGGAAAAGGCAAAGGTATCCAGTATAGGATATTGATGAACGGAGGACAAGGAAAGCAGGCAAGGTGAACCTCCTTTGCCAAAGCCCTTTTGAAATACCTTCTTTTTGAACCTTTAGAAAATACCTGCTAGCTATCCCTAGTTTTGTTTAACCAGCTTTCCCCCAAAAAGGGGAGATCCGCTGCTTACTGCTCACGGAAACATCCGACCTTATGGTCAAGTCGTCCGCCTATCTTTCTGATCTCATTCGTTTTCCAATTGCATAAAAAGTCATGAGATCAAAAAAGAAATGTGAGAATGTAGTTACAGATGTAAAAAAAGTCAATATCTCATTCTCTTGTTCTTAAATCATGAATTGGATGATGTGTGTTTCATCAAGTATGAACATATTGCATTTTTTGCTATGCAATTTCAGTACCGGATCGACGTCCATTTATTTCTGTGTCCTCATCCGCGTGTATGTCTGTGTTAGATAGGCTCTGGAAGGCCTTACTTTACTAACAGGTAGGGCGCGTTACTTTTATTCTTTTTTTGCTGCTTACCCGCATGTTTAGATTATTTACTTGCCCTTTCACTTTTTCTTCGGCTGTCACCAACTTTGTTCAATGCTAGTCCCTAACCCATGAATAAGGGCTCCGCTGGCTACCGGGTTCAGAGAAGTTTGTAAGCTCTTTCTCTTTTTTCATTTTTCGCCACCTCCTGTGTCTTTCCGTTTAAGGTCTTTAATTTTCGGCATTAGCTTCGTTAGAGAAAGCCATGCGTGAACTACAAAGCATGGGATCCTGAACACCACGAAAGAAAGCGTACTACTTTTCAATAAGGTCCGACTTCAGAGAGGAGAGACATGAACTTGTTTTAGGCGTAGAAAAGGCATATGGTATGAAAGATTGATTGAAAAGAGGTATGGACTGGTCTCGCTTCTTAGGGAGAATGAGACCTCTGTCGGAGCAAGCTAAAGAGCCCACTTTATATCGTCGATTTCAGGTAAGGCACTCGATCAAGCCTATACATCCGGGAATTTAGCTCCAAACCAAAGACGACTTGCTTTGGTGCATTTCTTCGGCCGGGGCTTTACTTGATTTTGGCGACAGAAAGGCCATATGATCTACTTTCTGGTGCCGGTACCTTCACAAAGATAGACCCTTCTTGCTCTTATTCTTATTCTTATTTGGTGGAATACAAGAGTTCTGAAGCTCCTTTCTTTCAAGTGAAAGTTGCCTATCTTTCTTGGTTCGGAATCCAATCCAGTTGAAAACAAACAATTGCCGGATGGCAAAGTCAGATGAAAGGCTAGGAGTGTAAACCACGTACGAGCGTGGCGTAGAAAGCGAAATGTTTTGCAGCGAGTCAAGCGTAATATGATCAAAAGGAAATGGGGTCGATGCTAAAACTCAAACAGTTGCCCAGAGGGGGCCCCGGGTTGAAAGAGCGAGCTACATTCTTTCATAGAAGACAGAAAATAAGAGGACTGATGCTTTCTTACTTCATCTTAATATAGGGATTATAGCATTGGAATTATGGAATTTGAATGGATTGAGTACATCAAGATGAAGAAATTAACGTAATAAGCGATATTCTCAAAAGATTTGGTCATGCCAGAAACCTTAGTGTGCATGGCACCAAAAAAGGGTCCAAAGAACCTGAGATGCAAGTAATGGCTGAATAGCCGGGGAAACACTAAATAAAGACAAGTGTCATCCGGACTTGCTTGATTGATTGAATCGAGAGATGGAAATGCCATTGAGAGATTAGAAGGGATAGAGAAAACGTCAGATAGAGGTCGTGCTTCTGCTCAGTCCAAAAGAACAATCTGAGTGAGGATAAGGTGGTTTATGTTAGGGTCTGAGAAAGCAACTTGACATGCCAATCCTAACAAGAATTCCACTCTTTCTGGTCATGTCAGAAACCACCTCTTGGAAAGCAGATCGAAAGCCAATCATTTCAGAAGACGATGACCCTCTTGTGATCCTACGTTCCTGCTAGTTGGTGGATGAAGAATAGGAGAGAGCTTGCTTGAGTAGAAGATAACCCGCGAGAAGGATGTTTTGTAGCGCTTTCTCATACAAAAGGAAAAGGCATCACGACCGAAGATAAGGAAAGATCCCAGCTTTTCATTGCTCTGTTGCGCCACCCCTCCTCCCAGAGCCGGTTCTTATCCATAGATTTTTCAGCTAAAAGATACGGTACATATATTGATTTATGCCCGTGCTTCTTCTTCTGTTTTTGTACACAGAAGGATGTCTAGGAGGAACAGATCACTGAGGTTAAGGATGAGAAGGTGAAAAGTGAAGATAGAGAATAGATGCCATGAACAAGCGTATCAATTCAAGAGTTAAGGAATACTATTGGGAAGATTGGGCAGTGGGTTCATCTTGTTATTGACCATCCCTTTTCAACACATATATTTTAGTATACGTCTTTTTTAGTTGCTTAAAGATTTCAGATATTGCTTTTTCTGTTATAGGAAGTGTTGCGTTCCCCTTTAGGGTGTTTGTCAGTGGCGTCACCCGATAGGGTGTGTGCCCAGAAGAGAGAAGAAAAACATGTTGCTTGCTATTTCTGGTTGAAGAGCTATTTTTTCCTATCGGACAGGAATTCCGAGGGATGTTTTTTGTTGTCGATTTCTAGCAATAGAAAGATAATGGAAGTGATTGAACAAGTTGGGTCATGAGAATGGAAGTTGGGTCATGTTGATACTAGATCCATGTCTTGATTATTCGACTTTTCCATTCCAATGCACAATACTATGCATTCCATTCCAAAGAGCGGTTTCGGTGGGTTGATACGATTTCCACTTTGACGGTCCTAAGTTGGCATTCTTTGCAGATAACTTCCATCTCACCATAGACGAAAAGTACCCAATTTCATGCCAAGAGACCATGTAAGGGTTGTACGACCCATCCATATGATAAAAAGACTCACAAGCCTAAGAGCAATTCCTTCCTTCCCTATCATTAATTAAGGACTGGCTTGCTTCGAGAGAAAGGAAATCTGAATTCCATAGTTGTTTTCCCCGCGAGCTGGAACAACTAAAGGTGTAGGTTGGAAACATAGTTTTTCCGTTGGATTGTGCTCCAGCGAATGGAATAGTAACACACGCTCCCGAGAGGTGGCATTAGTTTATGGTTCGAAAGAACGAGTCACTCCATCCAGCTATACATGCATCGATATAGAAGATTTGAGCCTTTGAATTTACTTACTACAAAACAAGCTATCGTCTCCTATATATTTCCTTGGGCTCGCTTTACAAAAGAAAAACAAACTACTCCTCGAGATGTGGTCAGATCGAAGTACTAATAGGCACAAAAACAGCAGGAATATCTTTCATTCATTTCATCTGTATGGTATGACACGACCTCTTTTTGCTCCCCATTTCGTTGGAGCTGAGGTCTCTGTCTACCGGCCTGAAAGGAGGGTCTCATGCTTGTAAAGTAGCATATATCTTGCACAGAATGAACCTTCCTTCAGTCACAACGAGAAGCACTATCGGGGTCTGAACAAATAGAAAACACAATCAACACTTCATATCAAAGTCAACCAACGTTTATCATATAGAGCGGAATCTTCATTCTAATTTGAATAGCCAACCCTCCCTCGAGTCGTATGCTTTCTGATCACTCTCCTATGCTGGTTACTTTTCTTTTATTCCACTAGCAATTCGAAAACAAATCTAAGTAGTTCCACACACAGGGCTTTGCTTGAAAGACAGAGGTATGTTCGTAAAGGTAGGCTAGGCGCAGCGCAATCCTTAGAAAGCATACCTAGATTCAAAGCCCACTCTTTCCTTCAGCTTCCACCGCTGTCTTATGCGGCAAATAACCACCTAGGGAGTAGAAGTTTCTTATTTCGGTCTTTTTTTCGCCTAGTTGTCTCTATTTCGATTGCATTCTATGTCAATAGATTCGTTTATGCTTTATCGATAACTATCTCCTCTTGATGGAAGAACAGAAATCTCATTTGACTCGCTAGGAATAGGAAAATTGGAATAAGCAGAAGGGAGAGTGGATTGGGACGACGAGTCGGTATTCGAAGATCCTTTGGGCTTAAATGAAATAGACTAATAAAGACATTCGCACAGAGCACACGATTCGCTAACTAGTCAGGATTCAGATTTGGTGTAGCATAGTTTGGATCAGTGATATCATGACCTGAGCAGGCATCCTTCACCTCGAATTTCCCATATTATGAACAGTCAAAGTTCACGTGGATGCTGCTTTCTGTCTCGGATACTGGAATTGGCGCAACTCGAGCTATTATCCGAGATGCGGCGGGCGTGTTCATTGCGGCCTACAGTGTTATGCTCCCTCGTGCAATTCACGCGACATCAGCGGAAGCAAAGACAATATCTGTTGAAGGCGAGCCCCGCTCCCGAAGATACCTGATGATAAGTATGTTATCGAAGCGTTAAAGCGAGAATTCACATCTGTAAAAGATTCCCACATTCCGTGAGATTCGTTGCCTACCAAAGAAAGGTGCAAATAAGCCATTTTATTCGGTTTTGCCTCTGCTGATCCCAAATAAGCCATTTTATTCGATTTTGCCTCTGCTGATCCTGCTCATGCTTTTTTTATCAATTGGTAAAGTCTCTCAGCCTTGCAAAGTGGAAAAAGAGATGGGCCTCGGATCCATGTTTCGCTAATCCCGAGCTTGAAGAGAAGTGAATGCCCGTGGGGAAACGAAGAAGACCTAGGGTTATCTATTGAGAACCATGCATGCCCAGATCTATTACGAAAGTTGGAAAAACACAATGGCCAAATGCACTTATTTTCGAAGAAGAATGAGGCAATCGATCATCCGGATGAAAGGGATATGGAAAGTGGGCTTGTTCTTCACTCTATAAGTAAATATAACAGGCATCCATGGTTAACAAGTAGAGACTTCGCCCTTCTCTAAAGAGCCCAGAGGTCCTGCTAAATAAGATGTATTGTGAGCACAAGATGGACCTGAGCTCCTCTCTTAAACCAAGGCATACTCTACTGGCTTTCCAATGGAAGTTTTAGAAGGCGGTTAGGTTAAAGATAAAGTGGTTGAGCAGTGACAAGTGCACCGGAAGTGTAGTTCAAGCGATGGGAAGCTAGCGTGAAAGGTGCTCCAGCTTGCTTGCTTGGTCAAAACAGGCTTTAAAGACAGCTTTCTCTTTCGCTATCTTACTTGGATAGTTTAGGCTTTCTTTTCCTTCCTCATTCACCAATCTATCATGACCGTATTCTTTTCCTCCCTGAACTTATTTGAGTTGGTTTCGGTTGGTGAAGTCACCGGTATGGTATGATGGTTTAGTATCATGCTCCTATAGTCCCATTGCCATCTCTTGGCTTAGAATTTGACACTTGATCATCGGTTTTCTAGGTCAAATGGGTGACATCCCTTCTCAGCTTCTCACTTGAAGAACTATGAGATCTCTTGGTTCCAAGCGTTAGTTATCCTGTTCTCAAACTTTTTTTTGCATGCTTTGTCATAACGAAAGCTTTTAGCCCATCCAACTCAAATGAATCTAGCTCTGCCCCTATAATATGCTTTCCCTCGGGGCAGGTTCTTTATTAGCGGTTATCAAAGATGGGATCCAACCTGTTTTGTTTGCTTGTTTCCTACCTTCTAATATTTTAACTTTCAGTATAATATAGTTGCGTAAAATATTTACGTTATCATTCTCCGTGCAAACTAATCAATAACAAAAATGACTATTCTACTTAGATTCATATTCAGGGGCTCTTTGTCTAAAGGAAGGGCAAAGTCAACAGGCCAATCCCAGTTTTAGAATTGGGAGAAGCAGTAGGAGGTTCACCATCAGAAAGGCATGGGACAACGAACTCTCTTAAAGCTCTCTTCGAATAAGTCTTTCGCTTGACTTGGCTCAACGGCTTTAGTTCAGTAAATTCTTTCGTATGAAGCTTGAGTCAAGTCTAGTCTCATGAAGTGAAGACCGTCAAGCAATCATTGCTCGTCTCTCCGAAACCTATTGATAAGGAGCGCGTTCAAGTGTATGGAATAATCAAACCTTTCACGTATTTGTTAACATAGCGTTGGACGATTGATTCCTCTCTTTCTCCATGGCTTGCTTCCCATAACTGGCCTTACTAAAACTTACGAAATGCTAATTTGACCTAAATTTTTGGTTAATTGCTGACTTTCTTTGCTAGCTCACCCGAAACTCTGTCTTCAGGAGGAAAGCTTGCTTGAGTACCTTACTTGAAAACAAACCGCTTGAGCTGTAACCAAAACAGGAAGGTTTGATGAGCCACTGCTTGCTCTCTAACTGCTCTTACGGCTTCTTCTTCTTGACCTCTGCTCACTACTGCCAATGCTGTGACTGCCGCCTCTATCTCTAAAGCTGCGGATTACAGCTCCTGATGCAAGCAGTTTTTTTTCTGAAGTATGAGTCTTGTTTGTGACATTCAATTCTAGAATGAACATTCAAAGGAAAATTAGTATGGGACGCTGCTTGCTATTACTGACTGCGGCTGTCGACCGAAGAACTGAAGATCTTCAATCTATGTTTGAGTGCTCTTGCGAAAGAAAATAATTTCGAATGCAAAAATGACTTCAAAAATAGGATAGGATCGCGGATTCCATATATTTTTATAGAAATGGAGATAATGTACTCCACATCTATACACCGAATGCTTAAAAGCCATTTAATGCCTTCTTGCCTGCCTTCAGCTCATGCCTTCAGGCCAGCCTGCTCTTGCCTATGATTGAGATGCCTACTTCCCATTAAGTCAAAATACCTCATAGACAAACATATTTTTAAGAATACTTAGTTAGTTAAAGAGAAAGATGGATTTTGACAATTTTTTTAGTCCCCTCGTTCCCGAGAAAGAAAACGGATGCGCTAACGCGCAACGGCTTTCACGCTAGTTGCTCAATCCGTTGCTTGTTCGGAAGAAACCGTAAATGAATATTCTTTATTTCCTCTCGGACAGGCCCTCTTTTTTCATTCGAATGTACATCTTTTTTCGGCAATGCTCATTCGCGAATAGCATTTCATGCTTCTGCTACTACGTCGGAGAGATCTATGGAAACTCAAAAAAGAAAAGCAGACGGCATTGGTCATACGATAGCCGGAAAAGTAAGTTCTCCCGCCGGCTATTCAAAAAAGAAAGACTTACTTATTCATAAACTTCCTTTTATCGAGCATAATAGCTCTTATACGCTTGTACAGAGGAGTATAAAACAATGTGTGTATATATATATAGGTGTTTAGTATCCTACAAAAAAATTAAAATCCAAAGCACCGTAAGCTTGCTTTCTCTCCCGCTGACAGACAAAGAAAAGGTTTTTTTAGACTTTTCTATGGCAGGCCTATGCTAGTGGAATATCTTTTTTGTTTGTATTCTAGCTTAGCTCTCTCTATTCTTTGCTTAAGCTATCGTGTCGTGTAGATGGATGGCATCTCCCTATTCCCACATCCCCGGATATGATTAATGCATGGAAGCTAAGGAATTGGGTAATTCTTCAGCCCAAGATGCAAGCATTTGGACTCCATCCGAATATGGAAGTTGAACTCTTATAATAGGCTTGGCTCTGGAAAATGGGCTTATCTTGCGCAAAAAAACGCAAATAAAGAAGAGCTTCTTGTTTCCAAGTGGAACTTGAATGGGCTGCTAGCAGATTTGTTGGGGATGGCAAGTTAACACCGTGGGTAGGCTTGCCTTTCACTCGCTCTGGCACATTTTGGCGGAACGTCAATGTTATATATAGTGGAATTCTAGAGGTAAGTTAATGTTTTCAAAAATCCAAATGGAAAAGGATTTGCAAAAATATGCAGATTAGAAGCTAGTATCTCCAGTTTTATGATAGAAAGAAGAGGAAGAATCAGCGAACATCCTAAAAAATGGTACTTTTATCTCAATCCGATAAAAAACAAACATATTCTATTGTGTGTTGACCATCGAGAAACGAATGGATTAAGATGAAGACGGATGGTTCAATTAGCGAGCATGGGAAGGCTTGTGGAGGTTTAGCAATAAAAAGGGGATATATGCGTTCTCTCAAGCAGTTAAGAACAAGACCATACTCGAAGTCGAGCTCTTTTGCATCTGGACATGTATTCAAATAGCAGGTGAAAAGGAGTGTCAGAGGATTTGGATTGATTCGGATTCCCTAATGTAAGACATGGTCTACTCTCAAGATCCCAAAGTCTGCAGCTAAGGAAAGCCCCTTCTTCATAAGATCAAGAAAGTACAAGCGTCTTTCGAAGATTGGAAAATCTCCCATACTTGGAGAGAAGCAAACCAACCAGCCGATTTGCAATTGACTATGCTTAGTAGTTGACATCTTTGGTCTTCACATTTTCCCTTCCATTTTGTAAAGTTTGTAGAAGAGGATAGATCAGGTAAATTGACGAATGTCAATCTTCATTTTTGTAGATTAATACACTGGTAGGGGTCGATCAGGCCAATCCCAAAGATGACCCCCGAACAGCTGCCAGACTGCTCTACTGATCTTCTCTCTCTTTAGAAAAACGGAACCTTCTCAAAGACTCCCTTTGCACTGAGAACACAATTCAGAACCCTCCTTCTCACAAGAAGGCAAACCTTGTACGTTGATCGAATATTCTTTCGCATCCAGAAGAGAGGTTGTGGGCTATCCGAGAGAGTGGTTCAGGTGACTACCGGAGTCATTGATTAAGCAGGTCAGATGGGCTTAGTAGCGCTCGAACGTACAATATCACCATTATGAGCAGTACGTTTCAACCAATTAAACTATAAGCCCAATCGGATCTCTACATGCCGGGAAGAGTGGACAGAAAGAGGAGACCTTTGCTCTATCTCATTCTTCCTCTTCCTGGGGCCCCAGAGGGGTTCTTTGGCAAGCCCTATTAAAGAAGCTAAGTGACTTTCGTCACTCAAGTAGTGAGTTTGAGAGTGACCGTTAGGGCGACCACTCGTACTTCTAGGCCTTGGCGACCTATATGTTACACAACACAGCTTCACTCGATTCAGTAAATCAATAGTTCAAACCAGCCCACTAATAGCTTAGATAGTGGCCCTTCCACTTTGGTATAGTTGACCCTACCTATTAACTCAAGCTTCATAGGAAGGGGGAACCCAGACGTAGTGGGATGTAGGCTTCAGTTGTTTTGGTACTTTTTCACTACGTCTTATTATTTGTTTTGTAACCGGCTTTTCACCTGCAGGTCAGTATGACTTTTAGAAGGCGAACAAACGAAAGTTCTCCGCGGGCGCTAGCGCTATCTTGTTCGCTTTTGTCAACTGAAGTGGCGCGTAGTGCCAACTAACTGATAGATGATAGAGCGCGGAGCTCCTTCTCTAAGCGAGCAGAGCCATTTCTTTCTACTGTCGTCAAAAGAAAAAGAAAAGTACTAAAGGCGAAGGGCATTCTGTTGTACAACTACTTTGGTATAGTTACAAAGGTAACCAGTAGGTGACTGTTGAATCAAAAGTAGTTACGAAAGGGGGAAATAGCTCAGTTGGTTAGAGTGTTGGTCTGTCACGCCAGAAGTCGCGGGTTCGAACCCCGTTTTCCCCGCCCGATCTTCCTCTTCTTGCCCGACTCATTTTGAAAACACTGGAAGCTACTGATCCCAGCATAGCATTCAAGACAATTGTTCCTTCTTCGGTCTCCCTCCACCCCCTTTGTTTGTTGTGGGTCTCACCGCAGGCACTTACTTAATGAATGAGTGAAGATCTTCCTTCCCCCCTTGTGTCTTGCCAAGGACTGAGTTCCCACTTGTGGCAAAAAAAAGTATACCATCCCACCCGGCCTAACCCGGGGGGTTAAGGTTTGTTCAAGAAATACCCATATTTAAAACTTTTATTTGAACACATCATTCATTAGTTATGCTGTTACCAAAGATGGGATCCAACCTGTTCTGTTTACTTGTTTCCTATAATCTGTGCTCGTTTCCATATTTTTGTATCCTTTGATTCCCGGGACAGATCTGATCTCCTTTATACTTACCTCAAACAACGAGCGAAGTCGAGATGTTGATGAGAAAGGGGCTTTTATCAAGGCCAAAGAGTGCTCTTTGAAGGCTACTATGCATCCTTACGAATACAAGAGTGGTTTTTTTGTTTTGGGTATAGTAGGACTTGAACCCTGCGACCATTAGGTTAAAAGCCCAATGCTCTACCAACTGAGCTATACACCCGATTTTACAAGAAGGCTTGGTGCGGAAAAGAAAAGAGGGCGGCCTGGCCTCTTTTCTTCTTATTATATCACAATGGCGCGGCTCTGTATGGTATAGTACTGTGGAGCAAGTTTGGGAGTCCTTTCCACTCATTGAGGATTTTATCTAAAAAAGAAGGTCAACGGGGGTGACTACTTTGAAGTCCGGGTGGAACAAACTACTTCTGCTGCTACCAAAATAGAGAAATAAGGAAATAAGATGGATTCGTCTAATAAAATACCCAATGCCTGTAGTTGAAGAATTGTTGGATGAGTTATCTTGTGTTGTTCGGATTACTAAGCTGGATCTGAGAGCTGGTTACCATCAGATAAGATTACATGAAGCAGACGAATACAAAATGGCATTCAAGACCCACGTCACTATGAATTTTAGGCTATCTGGGCTCACAAATGCACCACCCACCATCCAGAGTGCTATGAACACAATTCTGGCTGAGCTGACTAGGGATTGTGTACTTGTTTTTGTTGATGACATCTTAATCTACAGCAAATCCTTGCAAGATCATGTCACCCATTTGCAGCAAGTATTTGACCTTCTGAAGCAAAATCAACTATATGTGAAGTTGAATAAAGTTCATTTGATCAACCACAGATAGAATACCTAGGTCATGTCATTAGTGGGCAAGGGGTGGCTACAGACTAAAAGAAGATCCTCACAGTGAAAGATTGTCGTACTTCCAAGTCAAGCACATTAGAGTTTGGGCTTAGCAGGACAGGCGTTTCATTCACAGGAGCTTAGCTCATTTGACTACTCAAAGACTTAAAACACCAATGCAGCACAAAGCTTTCCTTTCCTCAAGATCACGGGATTACAATATACCATCCAATAAAAGGCTCAGAGAATAGGGCAGCTGATGCACCACTATCTAGATTACATGAGCCAGATGAACTCAATGCCATTACTTCATGTCAACCACAATGGATCACTGATATTGTTGCAGGGTACAGCAAAGACACATTCACCCAGAATTTACTATCTGAATTGGCAGTCCCGAGCACTCACAAGAATAGCAAATATTCATTGCATAATGGGGTCATTCGATATAGAGGAAGAGCATGGGTTGGTGCAAACTTCTAAATGAAAAAAACATCTTGCAAGCACTTCATGCCAGTGGTATTTGTGCCCACTCTGGCATTACTACTACTTATTACCGCATCAAGGCACTATTTCCTTGGACAGGAATCTTTCCATCAGTGGAATCTTTTGTCAAAAAGTGTCATATCTGTCAGCAAGCTAAGGTAGAACATTAAAAACTCCCTGGCCTCTTCGATCCTCTACCCATTCCTGATGAAGCATGGTCCATTATCAGCATTGACTTCATGACTGGATTATCAAAGTCCCATTACTATGATTCAATTAAGGTGGTGCACGAGACAAACCAAACAAACAGAAACCGAATTAATACCAAAGAACACAAGCTGTTGGCCGTAAAGTGGAAACGGTTGCAGGCCAAAGTTGTCCCCCTTTGCCACTAAGACTTGAATCTTTAACCATCGGAATACCCGTTACTCTCTCTACCAAACAGGCAAGATAGTCTTATCTTGAACTCTGTCCCTTCTCTAATGATTGACAGGTTTAGTGCCTGGTAGTAAGGGTATTTTGTGGTCTATTGTCCTCCTAGGAGGTCACTCTGTAGGCTCAGCAAACAATTCACTGAAGCCATTCAAGACCGGTTGCAGGGCAGACAGACCATTGACTTGACATGACCGTAATACATATAGAATAGGAAGGATAAGCTATAAGATAGAGATCCGGATTTTTGTGCTCCGGAATAAAGAATAATACCATCTTGTCTAATCAAATACGAATACCATCTTATTGATTTAGTCAGCTTGCATCAACACATAAGATGTGATATGAGTAGTGGGAAATAAACTCTTGTTTGATCACTTGAAACATAGTAGAAAGCATCCAAAACAGAATGAAATGATGTTCAAAAGAAGAAGCTACCTGGCCCAACCACTACACAATTTTTCCTAATGTGTGACTACCCATATCAGTTACAACATCTTCCGTTTCCAAGTTTTTAGTGCCTTTTTCTTATAGTATACAAAATAGGATTCTGGATTGCTCTTCATTTCGTTCAATTTATCCCCTTGCTTTTCAATGGATATATATTAACCCGCCTTGTTTACCTATTTCTTCTACAATTCACATGACTCATTGAAACCAACTTTCTCCTTCCTACATTTTATCTCTACAGCAGTTATCCTGTATAATGATTTCTTTTTGGTCGCTACTCTCCTAACCGACGAGTTGGAGGGGATACGAATGTCCATTCACCCTACCACCCATCTTCCTTCTAGCTTCCTTGATCAACGACGAGTAAAGATCCCGGAAAAGATCCAAGGGAGTACAATACACTTTATATTCACGTCTTGAATAATGAGGGGGGTAAAGAAGAAAGTCCGATTTCTCTCTACTTTGTGGATATGCCCTTATTCAGCTCTTGAAAGAAAGAGAGAAAGAAAGAGAGAATGATCAAACTCAACTAGACGGCAGTTCCTCTTGTTCAAACCTCTCTTGCCGAGTCTTCTCCTCATAGCGAGTTTTGCTCTCGCTTCGCGTGTCCTAAACATAAAAAAGAAAGAATTGATTGTGAAAGACAAGTGTTTCATTCCCCTCCCTAATCGGGTAAATTCGAACTGTCCACTAGCTCCTCCTTTGTTTGGATTATAGCCATTCCTTGGGGATTTACTATCCAAAGTAAATCTTTCCAGTTTCAAATGCTACTATTTCTTCGTGGGCAGAAAGTCCAAAATCTTATTTTTCCGGTACTCCTTACTCTTTTCTCCTGTCGTCCTAATTTCACTTCTATGGACCTTCTATCCATAACGAGTTCCAGGATTGGTGAATCGATGTGGGAATAGATAAAACGATTGTTGAGTACACAGTATAACCATGTAGCTCATCCAGAAGATCATCAATGACCGGTATCGGGTATTTCTTTTTTATGGTTTGTGCATTGAGTTGCCTATAATCCATAGGCGCCATGAACCTTCTTTCTTCTTGTAAAGAAGAGCCGCTGAGGCATGAACTAGGTTGTAGAGTACCATTCTAGAGTAACTCCTTGATTATGGCTTCAATTTCATCCGGTGGTGTGAATAACTATAAGGCCTTTGATTCACTGGTTGACTATCGTGAGGTGAATCCGATGGTCACATGGTCTTTTAGGAGGGAGGGTAGTGGGTTCTAAGAACACATCAGAGAAAGAGGACCAAACCTGCTTGAGTCCTCTTCTACATCTTGACTACTTCCCACTCCAATGGATCTAGTGTTTAGAATAGCTTTGATCCGGCCATGTAGTGCACTCATAGAGGTCCGGCTTCACGTCAGTAATCTACCACACCCATGCTAGAATTCAGTAGAGTCCCCACTCGCCAACCGCGATGTCTTGGTTGAGAGGCCCCACCTACCCATCTTCCCACAGTTTCACTGAGGTAGTACCATCCCCAATTCGCCACTTCTTGTGTTGATGTACTAAGAAATTGGTTGGGGCAATCAACTTTAATCAGAGGAAGCACTTGTGCACATCAACTTAGGATATCCCTTCAGTTCTACACTAGATTATGCACTCACCTCTGGTATAATATAGGAAAGGAAGACGCCCTTTCAGTGCACGCCAAAGCAGCTTTGCCTAGAAGGCTTCGAAATACACTACTAGGTCCCTCATTCTCAGTCGGCCTTCACAAAGCGGTTTGCACACCTTGGACCAGCTGGACAGATGTTCCGGCCTTTCTCCTATTAAATGCATCTGCCACCTTATTTTCCATTTTAACCCTAATATTCCGCCTTTGAAAGTCAAAACTCACACTTGCTCATCTTAGCATGTAGCTGATTCCGCAGAAAAAGTGTTAGCTGCAAGTGCTGTTCATGCTCCTTCAGTGTTCTACTGTCAAGATATATCATCAAACCAACACAAATTTTCTGGGCTTGAACACATCATTCATGAGTGCTTGAAACATTGCAGGAGCATTTGTAAGCCCGCATCACACTGAATTCATAGTTACAGGTTTATGAATGAAGTTTTGGGCTTGTCTTCCTCTCTCATCCTGATCTGGTGATAGCCATCTCTTAAGTCAATCTTGCTGTAATATTTAGCACCACTCATCCAATAGGGCATCTATGTGACGGAATTGGGTATTTCTTCTTTACTGTACTGGCATTCAGCTGCCTGGTTTCAATGCACATCCTCCATGTCCCATCCTTCTTCTTCACTAACAGCACAGGTGAAGCAAAGGGGCTAGTAGAGGATTGTATCAGTGAATTCTTCTGCAATTCCTCAATTCTCAACCTCAGCCTTTTGCAGATGTGAGTATCCGTATGGCTTCAGATGTTTGGGCTCAGTACCTTCGGGGGTATATAGTGATGATGGATTCTTTTTTTTGTAAGGACTTAGGTTCTTGAAACACCTACTCTTAAGAGTTCAGTAGGGTTGAAATTGGATCAGAGATTAGAGATGCTAGGTTTACTGAGTTGACCATGCACCATTGAGCCATCATGCAGCACTAATCTTGTTCTGATTTAGTAGCAATCAGCTCTTCTCCTTCCACCTGGTACAACTTTCCTCCTCCCCTCTCCAGCACCACTTAAACACTGCGGAAAGGGTTTTTAGTCAGATTGCCCCATTACGGGTGTGTTACGCCAGAAAGTTCCTCAATCCTGTGCCTATTCCCGAGCGAGTCAGTCCCATTTTGATGACGAAGGACACGATGTGTGCCTCCATAGAGCTTCCCATTTGACATTTCTCCATCGCGAGAGATTCTCTCCAGCCACAGGTTCCCCAGTGGTACGTCCGGGGTCGGTTCAATCAGTGCGCTATCAGTCTAGTACCATTAGCTCTCCAAGGGTCGCAATCCATTCTTTCTGGGCAAGCCAGTTCCGTTCCTTTCTGGTAGCAAGAGATCCCATATCAGATTAAGTAAAGGGATTACCTAGCTAGCGCATATCGAAGAGTTGGAGACTTCGTGCCACTATAGAAAAAGCCGTTGATGGATCAATTTATGTAGGTGGGTCTCAACTCGGATCGAGACATTCAGATTTGCCGATGAAGAGTATGCCTTGGAGGGGTAGGGGTTGTAGGGGAAGAACCAAACTTTTGTATGTAGCAAAACATCTCACTCAGTAACTAAATTAGAGTTCGATCTTTTACGTTCGTGCTGTCTTTTTGCATTTTTGTTTCGATCCGACATCAGATCTGACTTATTGTTCACTGACTATATCTTAGACCATTGCGATCTCTTTCTTTCACTTGGTTTTTCATCCTTCCCCTCGGTACTCCTTAACTCGGAGATACTCCTTCGGTACTACTTGGCTACTACTTGAACAGATGGGTTTAGTCCCTTCCTTCGGGCAACGTTTTCTCCGGGTACCACCGGCTTACCACCGGGTTGAAAGAAATCCCTTACTATTAGGACATAGTGTTCGGTACGACTTAAGTCTACTGGATTGACTTTCTTTAATGTTGAATCTGCTTTCAACTATTTCATAGCCTCTCGTCCCGAGCAAACGTCGAGAGCAGTAGCCAAAAAGTAAAATCCGTAGAGTTGGGGACTAAAGAGACTCTTTTTTTATAGCCAACCATGAAGAGAAGAGAGTCTTAGAGTAGATTCGGTAATGTTGAGTCAATCTAGTATGGAAACTTCCTCATTGTGCGCTCGCCTTTTGCCTGCTTCTGCTTCATCTGTAGATCGGATTCCTTCCCCTGAGTTCTTACTTATAGGCTTTATAGCCAAGCAATAGAATAGCTGCTTCTTCTAAAGCGGATTAGAGTGCGATGACCAAAGCTGCGAAGCGGCCTCTACCGCTTTCCCTACTGTTCTGGTTGAACTAGGGCTTTGGCTGAGCGACCACCTTCTTCCAGTATTCTTAGCTTACTGTCTGCTTCCTGCCTGATCGGTGCTGACCGAATGTTCTTGCTTGTCTTGGGCCTACTCTAGTTTTGGTGCTGCTAGCTAAGGGTCGAATTTCGTGACTTGATGAAGAGGAAGCCGAGTATCTTTGGTCTTGAAGAGTCAGGCCAATCCAACCGCTTGCTCCTGCCCAACTCTGTCTCAGTCGTACCATAATGCGCCTGGACTCAACACTTTTCTTGCTCCAAGACCACCCTCTAGCCCTCATGTAAAATAGTTGACAGAATTGTAAACAATCATAGAATGATTTAAGCTGAGGAACATAGAGGTCTCTCCCACAATTTTTGTCATATACCTCTGGAATAGTGTTGAAATCACACGCCACTAAGCAGTTTTTTAAACCAAGTGGTTTATCTTAGTGTGCTAGCCGCTGCTTTATTTCGTATAGCGATAACGCTTTCTCTTTCTTAGCGCTCGACCCCGCGGAGAACTCTGGTTGCGCTTTGGTTGGCTTTCTCTTTTTTTCGATTTTCTCTGACTTGACTCAGCTTAACCTACTTGACTGAGCGGTTAGAGTATCGCCTTCATACGGCGAGAGTCATTGGTTCAAATCCAATAGTAGGTAAAGCCGGTCGAAACCCCCGCTTTTGCCAGCATGACAGCAAGCACAGACTGGCATCAAGGAGTAGAATGACCAAAGCATCGGTTGCTTCCACTTGTTTGTTGCCTTCTTCGACCGACAAACAAGGTACCCCCCTCTTTTTCTCTTGTGAACCTACGTTGAGCTTGGGATAACCCGCGACTGGCATAGGATATTTCAAAAGCGCCAGGATCCATCATTCTTATGAACCAAGAGCACTGGAGAAGCGAAGGGGCTCGTGCTGCGACGAATAATGCCATTGTTCATCATCTCACAGATTTGCTTCTCAATCTCTGTTTTCTATTGGGGTGCATATCTATCTGGCCGGACATTGACTGGCACTGCACCTGGCACCAACGGAATTTGTTGGTCACAGGCACGACGAGGGGGTAATTCCTTTGGCTCCCGGAACAAAGCATCAAACTCCTGTAGCAGTTCTTGAACAGCTGGAGGTGTCTGCTCTACAGGATTAGCATCTGGAGTAATTGCTTGAAGATCATGCTCCTGGTGAATCTGGCGCACTTGCACACACTGGCTAACAGCACCCCATTTCAGCAATCCTTGCAGCTTACGGACAGAGATTGGACGGCAAGAAGCATTATCTTGAATGCCATTGAGAGTGACGCGACACCCTTTGTGCGTGAATTTCATACGATGGTGACGCCAATGTACCCACATCAGGCTATGGTATTCGAACCGCTCTTGCCCTCCCCTTTCACTTCCATAGTGGTCTTCTTTGGCCGGCCCACTCATTTCACTCTCAAGCTCTCTGAGAAGAGATAATCCGATTCAAGATGTTTTGAATTCAGCCTTTCCTTCAGGTTCGTGCTTTAAGTCAAATCATACTTTTCAGTATATAAGGGAATGACTAAACTCGCGTTGAAAGCTACTAAACAACGGCTGACAGAGACTCATAAGAGGGAGAGCGGTAGCAAAAATGAGATCTTTCGTCTAGACAAAAGAAAGATCCTTTCCTTCCTTTCTATAGGAAATGACTGATGTTGCTAAGTCATCTTCCTCTGCTCTTGCGTCATCCCTTTTCCAATTCTTTTTGTATGGCTCGGTTGCATCCGATTGATCGATCCCTAGTCACTGATTACATGCATGAGTTCTTTGATTCACTACTGACTTCTTCTGTGGAGCCGAGTTCGCCGACTGAGACTACTTGAAAAGAATTTTCATTTTCGACCAACCGATCTCACGACGATGAGTCACCCACATACTTAACAAAAAACGCAAATAGAAGAGCAAGTAAATCAAGCTCAATTACAAATCACTCTGATCAAATAGCACTTAGGTATAGGATTTCCAGCGGAAAGGTAGCCTTGCTCGCTTCTTTACCCTTGTACGCACAAATCTAGCTCATAGCAGCACTTTCTAGTTCGGTTACTTAAGTACAGAGATTGGAACAACTTAGCGCGGGAAGTCCCATATCTTGTCTTAGCCTCGCCTCACCTATTTCCTCATAACGAGATCAGAATGAAATAGAATGGAATCTCAAGTCTTAGCTAGATTAGGGCTACCACGTTCCCTCAGACGAAAAAGAAAAGAATACTAGACCTGTTGGACTCGCAAAGTAGGATCAGGCTTTTTCTACTAGAAACAGAGGAGAGCAAAAACTAAGTCAAAGGGGGAAGAGCTGTTTATGAGCATTTTAAGGCCGGTTAACAACATCCAATGTCTCCCACGTGGGTGCCTGAAACTCCAGTTTTTCTAGGCAGAGGTAGGTATATATATATATTTAACACATTTTAGTTTGTAGGAAGATTCCCCGCTCTGAATTTTTTTTCTATTTGGAGCTTCTTCCAAAGAGGTGGGGATTCTAGTTTCAATTGGATGTGTCCCTGTAAGATCGTTAACGACTGATATACTACCTGAGACAGGGCATGCTCTCCCCTCTGCGTATCGAGAGAAAGAAACAACTTCCTGTTTCCAGTTTCTTTCATTTATAGTTATGATATCCACGCTAAAGATGAAAACTTTTGCAGTTCATATCAGCCTGAATGAGGAAGTAGAGTCAGTTTCGTCCATAAACTGGGCCGAAGATCTGACAGAGGTTGTCTTGCTGGCTTGTGAGTTGCCAGCTCCGTAGTTGATTGCTAACCAGAGGATAGTGACAGCCAATATTCCTATTCCTGCTTGTGTGCTTGTTTGCTATTCTTCCTGTTCCTGTTAAGAGACGACCTCAGCTCAAGTTGACACCACACCGAAAGTCGTCAAGCAGTCTTGGGCTCCATCAATCAGTGAGGAGGAAACCAAAACCTGTTGGAGTTCCCCGCCATCACCTCGCCTAGATCTGGGGGTTCATACCCTCCTATAGCAGAGATGTAAGTCACAAAGGCTACTTGCCTGCCGAGGGGGTAGAACTACCTAGTATCAAATTCACAAAGCAGCACATTTAGTAGTTGACATCTTTCTTTCTCGTTTTCATCGGAAAGGAGAGTTTTCATGTTAAGCAAGAAGAGCTACAAGTTGGAGGGCTATTTCACCGACCGTCACTTCTCCTTTGTATCTGCCGAAGACGCAAGTAGCCCAACAACAGGCTTGTGTGGAGTTGAATGAAAACACGCAGAGGTCTTTTGGCGAAACTGGGGGCTCTTTGTCTAAAGGAAGGGCGAAGTCAACAGGCCAATCCCAGTTTTAGAATTGGAAGAAGCAGTAGGAGGTTCACCATCAGAAAAGGCATGGGACAACAAATTCTCTTAAAGCTTTATTCGAATAAGTCTTTCGCTTGACTTGGCTCAACGGCTTTAGTTCAGTAAATGCTTTCGTATGAAGCTTGAGTCAAGTCTAGTCTCATGCAGTGAAGATCGTCAAGTAATCATTGCTCGTCTCTCCGAAACCTATTGATAAGGAACGCGTTCAAGTGTATGGAATAATCAAACCTTTCACGTATTTGTTAACATAGCGTTGGACGATTGATTCCTCTCTTTCTCCATGGCCTGCTTCCCATAACTGGCCTTACTAAAACTTACGAAATGCTAATTTGACCTAAATTTTTGGTTAACTGCTCACTTTCTTTGCTAGCTCACCTGAAACTCTGTCTTCAGGAGGAAATCTTGCTTGAGTACCTTACTTGAAAACAAACCACTTGAGCTGAAACCGAAACAGGAAGGTTTGATGAGCCGCTGCTTGCTCTCTAACTGCTCTTACCGCTTGTTCTTCTTGACCTCCGCTCACTGCTGCCAATGCTGTGACTGCCACCCCTATCTCTAAAGCTGCGGATTACAGCTCGTGATTCAAGCAATTTTTTTCTGAAGTATGAGTCTTGTTTGTGACATTCAATTCCAGAATGAACATTCAAAGGAAAAGTAGTATGGGACGCTGCTTGCTATTACTGACTGCGGCTGCCGACAGAAGAACTGAAGATCTTCAATCTATGTTTGAGTGCTCTTGCGAAAGAAAATAATTTTGAATGCAAAAATGACTTCAAAAATAGGATAGGATCGTGGATTCCATATATCTTTATAGAAAGAAAGATAGTGTACGCTGCATCTTTACATCGAATCCTTAAAAGCCATTTAATGCCTTCTTGCCTGCCTTCAGCTCATGCCTTCAGGCTGGCATGCTCTTGCCTATGAATGAGATGCCTACTTCCCATTAAGTCAAAATACCTCATAGACATACATATTTTTAAGAATACTTAGTTAGTTAAAGAGAAAGATGGCTTTTGACAATTTTTTTAGTCCCCTCGTTCCCGAGCAAGAAAACGGATGCGCTAACACGCAACGGCTTTCACGCTAGTTGCTCAATCCGTTGCTTGTTCGGAAGAATCCGCAAATGAATATTCATTATTTCCTCTCGGACAAGCCCTCTTTTTTCATTCGAATGTACATCTTTTTTGGTAATGATCATCTACAACTGAAATACTGACGTCTTCCTCTACTCGATCCTTAGTTATACAATCTCCCTCCACCTCAATTTTTATGATCCTCATAGCCTTTTTTATTCGCGGCCTCCCCCTGGATCTATTCCTGCCGCGTCCACGTCCTCTGCCTCCAGCAACTAGACCTGCATCATCTTGTTCATTATTGAGAATAGGCCTGTTCTCACACCTTACCAGTTCTTTTTGCAGTTGAATCTTCCCGTTCTGGCTTATTGAGTGTATAGATTCTTTTTGAAATGCAATCTATTCCCACGTCACTCTTCTCATAACATATCCTGTTCTCCTCACTTTGATTCTAGATTCACCGGTTGATTTAAGACGGGCTTCTATGCTTTCTAGCCCATTTGACAAAAGTGAGCTTCCCCTATCTCTTTTGTAGGAATCAGATAGCAATGCTCATTCGTGAATAGCATTTCATGCTTCCGCTACTTCGTCGGAGAGATCCATGGAAACTCAAAAAAGAAAAGCGGACGGCACTGTTCGTACGATAGCCAGAAAAGTAAGTTCTCCCACCGACTATTCAAAAAAGAAAGACTTACTTATTCATAAACTTCCTTTTATCAAGCATAATAGCTCTTATACGCTTGTACAGAGGAGTATAAAACAATATATATATATATATAGTTGTTTAGTTTCCTACAAATACATTAACATCCAAAGCACCGTAAGCTTGCTTTCTCTCCCGCTGACAGACAAAGAACAGGTTTTTTTAGACTTTTCTATGGTAGGCCTATGCTAGTGGAATATCTTTTTTGTTTGTATTCTTGCTTAGCTCTCTCTATTATTTGCTTAAGCTATCGTGTCATGTAGATGGATGGCATCTCCCTATTCCCACATCGACGGATATGATTAATGCATGGAAGCTAAGGAATTGGGTCATTCTTCAGCCCAAGATGCAAGCATTTGGACTCCATCCGAATATGGCAGTTGAACTCTTATAATAGGCTTGGCTCTAGAAAATGGGCTTATCTTGGGCAAAAAAATGCAAATAAAGAAGAGCTTCTTGTTTCCAAGCGGAACTCGAACGGGCTGCTAGCAGATTTGTTGGGGATGGCAAGTTAACACCGTGGGTAGGCTTGCCTTTCACTCGCTCTGGCACATTTTGGCGGAACGTCAACGTTATATATAGTGGAATTCTAGACGTAAGTTAATGTTTTCAAAAATCCAAATGGAAAAGGATTTGCAAAAATATGCAGATTAGAAGCTAGTATCTCTAGTTTTATGAGAGAAAGAAGAGGAAGAATCGGCGAACATCCTAAAAAATGGTACTTTTGTCTCAATCCGATCAAAAACAAACATATTCTATTATGTGTTGACCACCGGGAAACGAATGGATTAAGATGAAGACGGACAGTTCAATTAGCGGGCATGGGAAGGCTTGTGGAGGTTTCGAATAAAAAGGGGATATATGCGTTCTCTCAAGCAGTTAAGAACAAGACCATACTCAAAGTCGAGCTCTTTTGCATCTGAACATGTATTCAAATAGCAGCTGAAAAGGAGTGTCAGAGGATTTGGATTGATTCGGATTCCCTAACGTAAGACATGGTCTACTCTCAAGATCCCAAAGTCCACAGCTAAGGAAAGCCCCTTCTTCATAAGATCAAGAAAGTACGAGCGTCTTTCGAAGATTGGAAAATCTCCCATACTTGGAGAGAAGCAAACCAACCCGCCGATTTGCAATTGACTATGCTTAGTAGTTGACATCTTTGGTCTTCACATTTTCCCTTCCATTTTGTAAAGTTAGTAGAAGAGGATAGATCCGGTAAATTGACGAATGTCAATCTTCATTTTTGTAGATTAATACACTGGTAGGGGTCGATTAGGCAAATCCCAAAGCTGACCCCCGAACTACTGCCGGACTGCTCTACTGATCTTCTCTCTCTTCAGAAAAATGGAACCTTCTCAAAGACTCCCTTTGCACTAAGAACACAATTCAGAACCCTCCTTCTCAAAAGAAGGAAAACCTTGTACGTTGATCGAATCTTATTTCGCATCCAGAAGAGAGGCTGTGGGCTATCCGAGAGAGTGGTTCAGGTGACTACCGGAGTCATTGATTAAGCAGGTCAGATGGGCTTAGTAGGGCTCGAACCTACAATATCACTGTTATGAGTGGTACGTTTCAACCAATTAAACTATAAGCCCAATCGGATCTCTACATGCCGGGAAGAGCGGACCGAAAGAGGAGACCTTTGCTCTATCTCATTCTTCCTCTTCCCGGGGCCCCGGAGGGGTTCTTTGGCAAGCCACATTAAAGAAGCTGAGTGACTTTCGTCACTCAAGTAGTGAGTTTGAGAGTGACCGTTAGGGCGATGTCACAGCCCTAGATTCATGTTTGTAAATAGTGGAATTGGATCCATGCATCATGTCTAATTTTATCTGGAACTTGAAGTGGGGATTGTTCAAACCCTAGCACCAGATCAAATCCAATACGTTCAACCTAAAATAATCTTCAATGAACCCAAAATGTCCCTAAGAAAAGTTCGTGATTTCTGGTTAAGGTGAATACATCTGCCAAAAATGATGAGCATATTTCTTGGCCATTTATGGATTTTTGAATTAACCCATATTATATTTGAATTGGGGCTTGTAAATGCTATATATATTTTCAAAAACTCCAATAGATCTGAAACTTTTGCTGGGGCTCTGGAATTATTCAGCTAGCATCCAAAAATATTTTCAGGATTTTACAAAGTGGTTTAGTATTTTTACTAAATCAAAAACAATAGTAGAAAATAGAAAAACAGAAACAAATTTGGAACAGAGAGAGAGTTTTTACCTGGAGCTTACCTGGCGGCCCAACTGGCGGCCTAGCACTGCTGGCCCGTGCCAGTCATCCCCAACCTCTGCGAGAGGGCAGAGGCGAGGGAGGGCACGGCGCGCGCGCGAGGGCCCCACGCCACCTACCTGCCTGCCCCTACCCCCCCTCGATGCTCTAGCCTCTCGGGACGTCGACACGTACCTCCCCCGGCCCTCTGCTCTCTCCCAGCTCTCCTCCCCCTCCTCTGCTCTCTCCCCGCACGCGCCCGAGCGGAGCTCGTCACCGCAGTCCACTGCCGCCTCACCCAGAGAGCCTCCCTCACAAAGCTAGCGTGCCCATCGGCTCCGCCTCATCACCACACGTCGACAAGCCAATGACCACGACCTCGGGAGCCCCTCATCGCCGGCATCTTTGTCGGCTTCAAGCTTCGGCACCGATGACCGCCGCCCTCGATTTGCTTGCTCCAGCTCCTCCCCGACCCCGCCATGCTTCTCCACCGAACCGCTGTGAGCTGCTGCTGTGTTTCCCTCTTTTCCCGCTGTTCACCGCGCCCTCTAGCCATCGCCCCACGAGCATCGAGCTCTGGCCATCGCCATGGCCAGCGAGCCTCGCGCTCCCGAGATTTTCCGCTCGTCTCCGTAGCACCCGCGTGCTCTCCAGGTCCCTAGGAAGCCGCAGAAGCCCTCGGTTGGCCTCCCCGTGCACCGTAGCGACGCCTGCCTCATGCCCGTGGCTTCGGCAGCCGCCCGGCTCAACGTCGTTGCCAACTCTGGGGACCCTGCACCCCCCTGCTGCCTCCGTTGGATGCGTGGGAGGAAGGGCTACAGCATGGTGCCCTTAGCACGTCGAACCGCTGCCGGAGCAGCGTCTCCGGCGAGCTTCCGCCGCGGTTTTGGTCGCCGCCGGCCAACTCCGGCGGGCCGACGTGGCGCCACCATTAGCCACTATGGTGCTCTACTTAACCCCCACTGCCACTGACCGGTGGGCCTAGCTCCTCTAACGATTTTGGTTAGGTTTAACTAAAATCACTAATTATGACTGAGCCTGTGACTCATGGGTCCCAGCGTCAGGTTTGACCTGGGCTGACACTGTTAACCTGATGACGTCACACTGACGTCAGGCCAATGCAGTAAATCATTTTCCGGATTAATAATAATCCAGGAAATTCCAGATATGATATAAACTTCAAAAATTCATATAAATTCAACTGTAGCTCAGATTGAAATAATTTATATATGAAAAATTATTAGAAAAATCCAATCTATCCATTTGTACCATTTTCATGCATGTTAGAACAACTTATGGCTTCTGTTTAGGACAAATCATATAAATGGCATTTGAATTTCACATATGGAGTCTGAATTTGAACCTTGGGTTCAAACCAACGTCATTTAACCTGTTGCTAGTTGCATTAGCTCAAATCACAGCATATTGAATGTCATGATCATGCATCATATTGTTGCATTGCATTGATTGTGTTTCTTCTCTGTTGCCGGTATTTGTCTCCTCTTAGTAGACGTATGTTCCGACGATGAGTTTGATGACACCGATGAAGAACTATACTATCTTCAGAAGTGCCAGGCAAGCAAAACCCCCTTGTTCATTCTGATATAATCCCACTCTGTCGCTCCTGCTCTCTTTTACTGCATTAGGACAACAATGATTCAACTGTTACATGCTGTGGTAGTTGAACCCCTTTCCTCCGCATGACCTGTCATTGCCACAGTAAATAGATGAAACCCACTAGCATGAGTAGGAGTTGTTTGAGCCCTGATGTGCCTACTCATTCATGCTTGTTTGTCATTCCTGCTACTGCTTAGAGTTGAGTCAGGTCTGATTCATCGGGGATGAATTGGAATGCTGTTGAACATGTCCTACTGTGTGTGAGCTAAGTGTGTGAACACGATTTGGTAAAGGTAGCGGTGAAAGGCCATGTAGGAGTACATGGTGGGTTGTCTCATTGAAACCATCCTGAGGAACTGAGTTATGTGTTTGTGATCCATGAACAGCTACTACCACACGTTGGGCCCTGAAATATGACCCCGCTCGACTTCAACCGCCCCTGCCCTCTGTCTAGGAGTTGCAACTAGTTTCTGGTGTTTGTAGGATATGTGTTGGAGGCCGTGCATAGTGCTGACCCTAGGGGTGGGCTGTGATGCGGTAGATACACCGTGGTACGGTGTACCGGGCGCCCGTTTGGTGTCTCGGGAACCCTGCACACATCGTTTGGGGCTGTGAGCGAAACTCCGGCCGGATCTCCTCGCGAATGGAACCCAAATAGGCGATAAACCTGGACTAGAGACTTGAGTGGAGTTAGGTCATGGTCTACACCCACGTCGGCTTTGGCTTGAAGTCTGCCGAGCACATGTCGTGTGCAGACGCTAAGTGGTGGAAACATGTGCGAAGAAGTATACCCCTGCAGGGTTATAATGATCTATTCGAATAGCCGTGTCCGCGGTAAAGGACTTCTGGGTTGCCTATAACAGTTCATAGATAAATTGAAGTGGATACTCTAAAATGCGCAAGATAAGCGTGAGTGCTATGGATGGCGTTCTCGTAGGGAGACGGGAGCGGATCCATAGTGGTGTATTGGTACGGCGAATAGGTGGACTAGTGTGCGCCACCTCAAAAGAGTTATTTGCAGTCGTAGTTCAGGATAGCCACCGAGTCAAAGCTGGCTTGCTGCAGTCAAACTCCACCACCCCTTTATTGATACCGATGTATATGTAGTTAGTTCTGATGTATGTCTTGCTGGGTACATTTGTACTCACGTTTGTCTACTTTATATTTTGTAGTGAGACGTTAGTCTCGCTAGTAGTTCCACATGGACTTCGACGTTTAGCTTGTTACCTCAGCTATGATCTTGTACCCTTGGGAGGGTCTTGTAGATAGTCAGGCTTCTCAGCCTTTTTCATCTGTAGTTTTCTGTACTCAGACATGATTATGCTTCCGCTCGATGCATGTATGCTCTGTATATGTTGGGTCATGAGACCATGATTGTAATACTTGGCTTCTCGGAGCCTAATGAATAAATACTTGAGTCTTAGAGTTATGTTGTGATGCCATGTTGTATTTACACATATCGAGCATATTGTGTGTATGATTGAAATGCTTGGTATGTGTGGGATCCGACAACCTAGTTGTTTATCCTTGGTAGCCTCTCTTATGGGGAAATGTAGTCTTGTGCTTCCATGAGCCATAGTAGTCCGCTACAGCCCGGTTCACCGGAGTCCTGCTAGCCCAGCACTACTGCTCCGGAACACTTGACTGGCCGGCATGTAATTCACTCCGTTCCTGTGTCTGTCCCTTCGGGGAAATGTCACGCGGTGACATCCGGAGTCCTGCCTAGCCTGCTATAGCCCGGTCCACCGGAGTCCTGTTAGCCCAGTGCTACAGCCCGGATTCGCACGCTGCTGACCGACATTCTCGATGTTGATTCATGTATGCCTGTCCCCGTAAGTTAGTGCCACTTTGTTTCACGACTAGTCATGTCGGCCCGGGTTCTTTGTCATATGGATGCTAGCAACACTATCATATATGTGAGCCAAAAGGCGCAAACGGTCCCGGGCCATGGTAAGGTGACACCCGTGGGAATACCGTGCGTGAGGCCGCGAAGTGATATGAGGTGTTACCGGCTAGATCGATGTGACTTGGAATCGGGGTCCTAACAGCTTTGGTATCAGAGCCTGACTGCCTGTAGGATTACCAAGCCAAACCGGTCGAAGTCGTGTCTAGAAATGCTTTAGTTATATAAGGGAATTGATTGTGGAAGGGAACGTAAGGCTCGTTTTACTCCTTATACCATATGCTCCTCTGATCTGAGTCATCCTCTTCTTTTCTACGGGGATTAAGAACTAGGCCTTCTCATCTATCTATTAGGATGATGAGTTTCCAGGCCTCAATTCAATTTCTACTACTTTTAGTATGTTGTCAGCTGAACCACAACCTTGATATGATGTTGTTAAGTGACTATGCAAATCCTTGTGAATGTCTCAAATCTTTTTCTGAGCATTTACGGCCGTTATGCTGTTCGAGTCATCCCAGGTTTCTAAACAGCCTGATGCATTTGCAAATCCCTTCATCCCGTTCCTGATGCCCTTTTGGGCCAGATTAAGCACACTAAACGGTCTGTTGAGGTACTCCATTGCCTCGGCGTATATGTTGAAGCCATTATTATGACCCAAGTCGTCTTAGAGAACCACCCAGTAATCTAGCAATGCTTTGTATCCCCAGTGTGATGATTCTGGCCATTACTCTCGAAAGCATCCCGTGATGCTACTTAGTAGTAGGTATTCTACTCCTGGGTTTTTGAGCCCAAAATTCACCCTACTTACTTCATGTTGATAGTGTTTGTTAGCTCCTTTAGGATATTAGTAACCTTTGCGATAGTCCTCAATGTCCGTGGTAGATCTTTCTTCCAATACCATGAACTACTTATGGCAGAAGTTCCTTGTTGAACCAAAACATCACAATAAGAGCGCGCTTGATGAGTTCTCCATTCTGCATTGTGAATCTGCCAGTCCTACCTTTCTGCATGGATTATCCGGAAGAAACATGTTGAACTTGGTTCGACATACTAATCTATGCATCCACAACTCAGAAAGTTATATGTTCCTTGAGTTGACCCTCCTCAGCTGTATTCCGACCCTAGTCTATCAATTGATAGTCAGTAATAGTTGTGCATTCGTGTTCATTGATGCCTATTATTTTTGTGGTTTGTCAAGCCATTCTATTCCGGAATGACTAGGATAAACAAACTCCAGTACCTTGTCCATTTCTAGGATTGGGTCAAAGTAGTTGTATTCCGCAGATCAAAATGCCAATCCAGCTTTTTCTCTGTTCTACCTTGGAGTGTTACCATCTTTATGTCAAGAATGTCATGAGAATTGACCACCTCTTATGAATTCTTGACGCAGTGATACTTCTCTCCATCATTATTCATTCCTCGGTCCCGTGTTGTTGTAACCAGAATGCCGACAAGTGAACTGTGATGTGTGAAATCAATACTCCTAGCAACCTCATTGCTTGGTAGTTAGTGGACAATACTCTCACTCTTAGCGTGCTGGTTATTGAATCATCATCCTAAGATTGATCTTGCTACCTAGTCCATATTTCCTGGTACACTCTTCGATTAATGATATAGGATTGTGTCAATCCATCACTCTCTTGGTCACATCGTCTTGCCCTGAAAAGCAAGATTGTTCTCGAGCTTAGTAACATATCGGTGGTTCGTGATGTTCCGAATATCTTCTCGGAAGTATTATCAGGTTGTCACCTAACCGCTATGTTGAGTTCGTGATCGTGTTGGTTTTCCTCCAAACCACCCATTCTCCAAGAATCTGTGTTGGATACCCCTGAGCTAGTTGATTAAGCCAAACAACAACTTGGAGAGTTGGAAGATAAAAGCTTGTGAGACTTAGTTCATGTTAAGGGATATCTTTGTGTGTGTGTGTGTGTTGAAGAAATATGATATCTCCATCGATTGGTCCTCGTGATCAGTTGTTGGATCTATTGCCTTGTCAAAACATTGACTTGAGTATGGGCTATCGTCAACTCAAATCAGAACCAACGTTGTTCGTAATGTTGTCTTACTCGTGGTTGATCCCTCGAGCGTACACCATTACATCTTTTGGTCTGACTAATGATATCACCGTGTTCACATGATGGTGGAAGTCCAGTGATATGGAAATTCCGATGAGTTGTTGTTGAGCCCATCAGCAGCATTTTGTCTCCTCCATGATTCATGTGGAATATCAACCTAGTGTTGGAAACTTTGTAAGCAATGCCTTCGTGTTCCGTATGAAGCTTATGCTTGGATGGAAGAAGTGACTTCCTCGAATTCATGTGCATTTGGTGCAAGTTGCAGCCGTGAGTTCGAGAAAGATTGTTTTTCTTTCCTCCAGAACCATCCCAAGTCAGTTATGTCAGGACCCCGATTCCAAGTCACACCGATCTAGCCTGTAACACCTCATATCACATTGCGGCCTCACGCACGGTACTCCCACGGGTGTCGCCTTACCATGGCCCGGGACCGTTTGCGCCTTTTGGCTCACGTATATGACAATGTCGCTAGCATCCATATGACAGAGAACCCGGGCCGACATGGCTAGTCGTGAACCCAAAGCGGCAATAACGTATGGGGACAGGCATACATGAGTCCACATCGAACGTGTCGGTCAGCAGCGTGTGAATCCGGCCTGTAGCACTGGGCTAACAGGACTCCGGGAACCCGGGCTGTAGCAGGCTAGGCAGGACTCCGGATGTCACCACGTGACATTTCCCCGAAGGGACAGACACAGGAACGATATGACTCACATGCCGGCCAGTCAAGTGTCCAGAGCAGTAGTGCTAGGCTAGCAGGACTCCGGTGAACCGGGCTGTAGCGGACTACTATGGCTCAAGGAGGCACCAGACTACATTTCCCCATAAGAGAGGCTGCTAAAGATAAACAACTAGATTGTCGGATCCCACACATACCAAGCATTTCAAACATACACACAGTATGCTCGATATGTGCAAATATAGCATGGCATCACAACAAAACTCTACAACTCAAGTACTTTATTTAAAGGGCTCCGGAGAGCCTTACATAACTTGTTCATACAGATAGGGGTCACATGACCCGACACTCAAGTCATACAATCATACAAGCACATGCGGAAGAAAATTGTCTGGGTACAGACTCTAGAAAGAAAGAAGGCTTGACGAAGCCTGTCTATCTACATAGGCCCTTCACAAGCCTAGATCACCACCTGGGTGGCAAGTCACTCGTCGTCGTCGAGTTCTACGTAGAACCCGTCAGAAGGGGCGGTGTTGTCGTCTGAAAACAGTAATTAAAGCAACATGAGTACAAAGGTACTCAGCAAGTCTTACAATAGATCCTACTATACATGTTCATTCTCAAGAAGGTAGTGGGGTTATTGCAGCAAGCCAGCTTTGACTCTTGGCTAAGCTATCCTACGATACACCACTTGTGAAATAGTTTTCGCACACGAGTCCACTAATCACCAATTCAATACTCCACCGTGGATCCTCCCTCGTCATCCACGAGAGGGCCATCCGCGGTACTCACACTTATCTTGAGGCTTTTAGTAGTATCCTTTTACTTGTCTATGAACTGCATAAGCGACCAAGTAGTCCTTTACCGCGGACGCGGCTATTCGAATAGTTTCATACCCTGCAGGGGTGTACTTCGTCACACACGCTCTCACCACTTATCGTCGCTACACGACGTGTACTCGGCAACCTTCAAGCGGAAGCCCAACGTGGGTGTCGGCCACAGCCTACCTAAACACTCGAGTCTCTAGTCCAGGTTTATCGCCTATTCAGGTTTCATCCGCAGGGAGTCCGGCCGAGGTTTCCACATACGGCCCCGAACGATGTGTGCAGGGTTCCCGGTCACCAAACGAGCGACTCGATACACCGGGCCACGAGCCTACCGCATCACAGCCCACCCCTTGGTCAGCGCTGTCCACGGCCTCCAGCTTACTACAAACACCAGAAACTACGTGCAACTCCTGGACAGAGGACAAGGGTGAATAAGAAGCCGAGGGGGTCCATTGGTTTCGGGCCCAATGTGTGGTAGTAGCTGAATCTTAAATCACGCATACAGATCTCAGTTCTTAGGGACGGTCTCAATGAAACAACCCACCATGTACTCCTACATGGCCTCCCATCGATACCTTTACCAAATCGTGTTCAACACTTCACTCTCTTTACCGACACACACACTTTCACTCTAGTTCATCACCCTGATGAGCCAGACCTGACACAACTCTAAGCATAGCAAGCATAGCATTGTAGGAACACAACATGGCTCAATCAACTCCTACACATGCTAGTGGGTTTCATGTAGTTACTTTGGCAATGACAGGTCATGCAAAGGAAGTGGGTTCAACTACCGCAACACACAGCAGTTTGAATCGCGTTGTCTTAATGCAGTAAACGAGAGCAGAAGCGAGAAGATGGGTTTGTATCGAAATGATCAATGGGTTGCTTGCCTGACGGAGCGGTGGTGGGATACTGCCCCTCAGTTGGATACTCGTGAATATCCTCGGAGGCAGGACCTACCACGATGAGCATACCGAAGCACAATCAACACCAAGCAAGTGCAACAATATGATGCATGCATGAGACATGGCAAGATGGATGTGTTGGGCTAATGCAACTAAGACCAGATGGGTTTGGACTAATTTGAATCAAAGATTCAAATTCCAAGTTCATAAATGGTCCATATTAATGCTTTATCTTGTTCTGTATAAAACAGTAGGTTAACTTGCTTAATCATGCATAAAACCAGTACAGATGGATAGAATGGATTTTTCTGATCATTTTTCATATATAAATCTTTTCATTCTGAGCTATAGATTATTTTCTATGATTTTTTGAAGTTTGTGATAATTTCTGGAATTTCCAATATAAGAATAATTCTAGTAAATGCTTTACTGCGTCAGCCTGACGTCAGTGTGACGTCAGCAGGTCAACGGTGTCGTCCAGGTCAAACCTGACGTGTGGGTCCCCTGTGTCAGTGTCACTGTTAGATAATTAGTTATTTAGGATTAGTTTTAATCTCTAACTTAGGTTAATCAGCAGGCGGGCCCCACTTGTCAGTGACCCTGGGGGGTCAAACCGTGGTCTAACCACGTTGACTCGCCGGCGTTTAGCCGCCGGCGACGTCTAGACGCGGCGGTGGTGTGCGGGATTGCTCCTCCGGCGACCAAAAGGACGGCAGAGAGTACCTACGTGTAGCTGGGGGCGAACCGCGTCGACTGGTGGTGGTAGTGGAGCTCGGGGTCGCCGGAATCGACGCCGGCGACGAGCCGGGCGGCAGCCGGGGTACGGGCGTGGTTGAAACCGTAGCTAGAGAGCACGGCGAGGAACGTGTGAGGGTGCTACGGGTTCCTGGCGTTGCGGTGAAGCTAATGGCTACGGTGGTGCGGCCGTTGGATGGCCGGAGCCTCGTCGGCGACGAGCTCGTGCGGCGGCGCGTACGGGTGAGCTTCGTTCGGTAGCTACAGAGCTCGAGAGAGAGAGAAGAGGATGGGAAGGTGGCCATGCTCACGGCGGTTGCGACGGAGCAGGCGGCGAGGTCGGAGGCGAGCTGTTGAAGTGGCGATGGCGGAGGGGATCTCCGACGGTGAGCGGCGAAGGCGAGGTCGGTGACGGAGCTTCAGGGCAACCGGGCGCTCGGGGCACGGCTTGCTCGAAGGAGTGGGCGACGGCGGTGCGGTAGGACACGGTGGAGTGGCGCGAGGTCGACGGTGGGCGCGGTTACTCCGGTGAGGTGTCTGCGGTGGCGTCGGCCATGGTGGGGAGAAGGCGAGGGAGAGGCAACGGGGGAGAATGACGGTGTCCAGAGACTCGGGGCGCGTCGAGGGAGGTCGGCCAGCGCATCCGCGGCGAGGGCGGCAAGCAGCTGGCGCCGTGGCGAGCTCACGCTCACCGGCGTCACCTCTCTGCCTGCTCTGGCGAGAGCAGGCAGCTGACTGGCGCGGGCCAGCACAGTGCTGGGCCGCCAGGTGGGCTGCCAGGTAAGTTTCTCTGCCTTCTATTCTTTGCTCTTTTTATTTATTTCTGTACTGTGTTTTGAAATAGTAAAAATACTATTTCATTTGGAAAAATCCTGAAAATATTCTGGGGCACCTTTGAGATTATTCCCAACAGCCTAAAAATACCTTCAAGATTATTTGGGCATTTGAAAATATTTATAGCATTTAAAATGCCCAAATGCAAATACTTATGGCTTGTGCAAAAATCCAAGATGGCCTCCAAAAATATGAAACCATTTTTGGCAGAGGTTTTAGCCAAGACCAAAGGTGGTGAACATTTATGGAGGGCATTTCAGGTTCATTGAAAAGAATTTTAGTAAACCCTAGTTGTTCCAGGGGGGTGCTGGGGGTTTCTGGCATCCCCATTTCAGGTTTCTGTGAAATGTAGACATGATGCAACACTCTAATGCATGAACTAACTAGGATGTGACAACTCACCCCCACTCAAAAGAATCTCGTCCCCAGATTTAGGATCCGTTTGAAAGAAGGTGGGGTACTCAAGTCGAAGACGATCCTCCCTTTCCCAGGTAGCTTGTTTCTCGGAATGGTGTGACCATTGAACTTTGAGAAACTTGATGTTTTGGCGTCGAGTGGTACGCTCGGCTTGATCAAGGATGCGAACGGGATATTCCCGATATGTGAGATTATCTTGGAGATCAAGCGTTTCATGGTCCACTCCACGGATAGGATCCGAGAAGCAACGCCTGAGTTGAGATACGTGGAACACATCATGAACCTTGAAAGATGCGGAGGTAGTTCCAATTGGTAGGCAACTTCTCCTCGCTTGGCAAGAATGCGGAAGGGTCCAATGTAGCGAGGGGCCAATTTGCCTTTGATACCGAATCGATGGGTTCCCTTTAAAGGAGTCACCCGAAGGTAAGCCTTCTCGTCAACCTCAAAAGTCATAGCCTTATGTTTGCGATCATAATGGCTCTTTTGGCGAGATTGGGCTGTTTTCAATTTCTCACGAATAATGCGAACCTGCTCTTCTGCTTCCTGAATCATATCCGGGCCAAAGAGTTGTCTTTCCCCGGTTTCTGACCAGTTAAGAGGCGTTCGACATTTCCGTCCATAGAGAACCTCGAAAGGGGCTTTGCCCAAGCTAGCTTGGTAACTATTGTTATAAGCGAACTCGGCGAATGGGAGGCATTTCTCCCAATCCATGCCGAAAGAGATGACAGAAGCTCGGAGCATATCCTCCAGAATTTGATTAACTCGTTCTACCTGACCACTTGATTGAGGGTGAAAGGCGGTGCTAAAAGAGAGACGAGTTCCCATGGCATTTTGGAAACTTTCCCAAAATCGAGAGGTGAAGAGACTTCCACGGTCTGAGTTAATTTCCAATGGAACACCATGAAGAGACACTATTCGGGAGATGTACAAGTCTGCTAGCTGGCTAGCGGTTATACTCTCACGAACAGGTAGGAAGTGGGCTACTTTGGAAAGACGATCGACAACAACGAAGATAGCATTATTCCCTCTCTTGGTCCTGGGAAACCCGGTAATGAAATCCATACCGATTTTATCCCATTTCCATTCAGGAATAGCCAGAGGCTGAAGGGTGCCAGCAGGTCGTTGATGCTCTGCTTTAACACGTCGGCAGACGTCGCAGTTAGCAATGTATTGAGCAATTTCTCTCTTCATCCTAGTCCACCAAAACCTCTGGCGTAGGTCTTGATACATTTTAGTACTACCGGGATGAATGGTGAGAGGAGATTCATGAGCTTCCTTAAGGATCAATCGTCTCAGGTTGCGTACCTTGGGAACCACTAGACGGTCTCCAAAGAACACGACACCTTGGTCATCAACGGAGAAACAATCCGCAACTCCTTTCTTGATGTTTCTCTTAATACGGGAGATTCCCGGATCTACCTTCTGAGCTTTGATGATCTGATCCGTAAGGGTAGGTTTCGCCACCAAGATGGATAGAAATCCTTGAGGAACAATGTGAAGGTTAAGCTTGCAGAATTTCTCGTGGAGAAGTGGTTGACTTTGTTGTAACATCAAGTTGTTACAATAGGATTTACGGCTTAGCGCATCAGCCATGACGTTGGCTTTGCCCGGGGTGTAAGTAATTCCTAAGTCGTAGTCTGAGATCAACTCGACCCAACGTCTTTGCCTGAGATTCAAATCCGGTTGGGTGAAGATGTATTTCAGACTCTGGTGGTCGGTGAAAATCTCGCAACGATTACCGAGAAGGTAATGTCGCCATGTTTTGAGTGCATGGACTACGGCTGCAAGCTCTAGATCATGTGTGGGATAATTATCCTCATGTGGACGCAACTGCCGGGAAGCGTAGGCAATCACATGACGGTCTTGCATGAGTATGCAACCTAGTCCTTGTCGCGAGGCGTCGCAATAGATAACAAAGTCCTTAGAATAATCTGGTGGTACGAGTACGGGAGCAGATGTCAGGCGTCTTTTCAGTTCCTGAAAGCTGAACTCGCACTGTGGGGTCCACTCGAACCTTTTATCTTTCTTGAGGAGTTCGGTTAGAGGTTTAGCAACCTTGGAGAAATTCTCGACGAAGCGGCGGCAGTAGCTCACTAAGCCAAGGAAACTCCGGACTTGCTTAACCGTTTCAGGGGGAGTCCAGTCAAGGATGGCTTGAACTCGCACGGGATTAACAGCAATACCCTTACCAGAGATCACGTGGCCTAGGTAGGTCACTTCTGGCAACCAAAATTCGCACTTGGAGAATTTGGCATAAAGGCGATGCTCTCTGAGTTTTTCTAACACAAGTCTAAGATGTTCGGCATGCTCTTCCTCGTTCTTCGAGTAGATAAGGATATCATCGAGGTAAACCACGACGAACTTGTCTAAGTACTCCATGAAGATCGAGTTCATCAAGCGAGAAAAGGTGGCTGGAGCATTGGTTAACCCGAAGGACATGACTGTATACTCGTATTGGCCATAACGAGTAACAAAGGCCGTTTTAGGAATGTCCTCGTTCTTGATTTTGATTTGATGGTAGCCCAACCTCAAATCCATTTTAGAGAAGACTGAGGATCCAGCGAGCTGATCATACAGATCGTTGATCCTGGGAAGCGGATACTTGTTCTTGATTGTGACTAGGTTGACGGGTCGGTAATCTACAACCATCCGATCCGTACCATCCTTCTTCTTGACGAAGAGGACGGGGCAAGCCCACGGAGAAGAACTAGGACGGATGAAACCCTTTTTCAAGGACTCATCGAGTTGTTTCTTAAGCTCGGCTAGCTCTAGGGGTGCCATCTTATAGGGTCTTCTAGAGATTGGGACGGTTCCTGGAACAAGGTCTATCACGAACTCAACATCCCTGTCTGGTGGAATACCTGGCAGTTCTTCAGGGAAGACATCCGGGAAGTCACGGACTACCGGCACATCTTCGAGGTCCGGAAGGGGGTTGGCATTTAATGAGTAAAGCTGACGTTTAGACACTCGGGTCAAAACATTGACTGTCTTGCCCGACGGATGGGTGAGTTGAACAGTTCTAGTAGAGCAATCAATCTTAGCATAATGGGCTGACATCCAGTCCATACCCAAGATGATGTTTATGTCCGAGGACTTGAGAGCTATTAGTGATGCAAGGAAGACCAGTCTGTCAACAAGAATTTCATTTCCATGGCTTACCTTAGAGGTTTGCCATCTAGAACCAGGAGTTTGAATTTCCATGGAAGTAGGCATGTCACTAAATATTGTGTTGTGTAATCGAGCATAGCTCTCAGAGATAAATGAATGAGATGCTCCAGTATCGAAAAGAACAGTTGCCGGATGGCAATTAACAAGGAGCGTACCAAGGACGACGTTGGGATCCTCATGAGTTCCTTCAGCTGAGACATAGTTGACATGGCCACGTGCTGTGGTGGCTGGCTTGGCGTAGTAGGTCTTTCCTGCTGGCTTACCATGGCCAACGGACTGTCCAGGTTGATTGAGGTTGTTTCGGGGGCACTCGCGCAAATAGTGACCCGTTTCTCCACACTTGAAGCATGTCACAATATTGGGGCGTGGAGCAGCATTAGCAGCGGGGCCACCATAAACCTTGGGCGGTGCATGCTGCTGGTTGGGGCGAGGCGCCTCGAAGGATGGCCTCGGAGTGAACCTGGGTGGCAGAGCAGTATTTGGAATCCAGACCCGGCGCTTCTGGGATCCGGAGCCAGATGAGGAACCAAAGTCACGAGAGTGCTTGCGTGTAGCGTCATAGTCAGTTTGTCCTGTCTCGGCACTGATGGCCTTATTGACCAACTTCTGGAAAGAGGTGCACTCATGCAGACGGAGATCACGGCGAAGCTCGGGGCTAAGTCCCTTGCGGAACCTTGCCTGCTTCTTGGCGTCGGTGGATACCTCTTCAGGAGCATAGGGTGCTAGATTTCCAAACTCACGGCTGTAAGCATCCACGGTCAGTCTGCCTTGGGTGAAGTTGCAGAATTCTTCCCGCTTACGATCCATGAGACCCTCCGGAATGTGATGCTCACGGAAAGCCTCACTGAATTCAGCCCAAGTAGTGATTTGGCCAGCTGGGCGCATAGCCTCAAAGTTCTCCCACCAAAGGCTAGCAGGGCCTTCGAGGTGATAGGAAGCGTAGGTAACCTTATCAGCTTCGGCTACGTTGGCAGAACGTAGCTTATGGGTGATGTTGCGAAGCCAATCATCCGCATCAAGGGGCTCGACGGAGTGGTTGAACTTCGGTGGGTACAGCTTGATAAAGTCATTGATGGACACCAGGTCGTTCCTCTGGTGACGTGCAGTATTCTGCTCAATTCGCTCTAGCAAGCGGTTAGTCTCACGCTTGTTTCTTTCTGCCTCCAGCATAACTTCGGCCAGTGAAGGCGGTTGGGGCAGATCCTCCGCCCTGGCTGCATTGGCTTCACCCTGCGCCTGGACAGCAGGGTTGTTGCGGGTGTTAACCATCCTAGGAGAAACAAAGCAACGGTTTAGACGGGGATGTCTAAATCTTGATAGGGAAATGCGGAATGTAATGGATAACACGGAATGCAGAGATGACCATCAGTATGACATGGTAACATGGCAACATACATATACCAACGGTCATACACGCCATACATAGTTTAGTACAAGCCCAGGCCAAGGTACAACTACGATGAAGGACGATACATCTCATCAGAGGCATTCCAAGCTCCTATACATTATTTTTCTACACCTCCGGAACGTGATACACACCAAGTCGTATCCCACAAGACACGCAGGGCTGTGGAGATTACAACTGTTACAATACTAGTAGAACTACTACCAAGAGAGCCGGATTGGCACCGCTTAGTTCATGTAAATGTAATGAAATCCATCATGTTTATATGAAGATCCGCCTTTTTTATACGAAATCCATCATGCTTATATGAAATCAGTCCGTGTTTGCACGAATTTCATCTGGTTGGTTAGAGTTGTGAAAATGTATGCCGCTGGCGTTTGATGTCGTCCTCCGCGGAAGGAAGCGGGAGGAAATTTGCCGGCTGCCGTTGGAGATGCTCTTATGCTGGAAATAATAGAGTGACATCCAATCCATTTTAGTTAATTGTGTGTATGATTATCCCTCTATAAAAAATTAATTGCATCCATAGTGTACATGTGACTTGCAGGGTGGCTACAGCTTCGTACAGAAAGTTAAAAGAAACAAGTCCATCCTTAATCTTGTATTCTAAGTACTCTGTCGGTTCCACTGTCAGTACAGTAGCGAAAGAAGTATATATTAAATAAGTAATATATAATATAAAAATCTAAAGTTAAAGACAGAATTCGAACTCATGTCATCGCGTTGCGAGCATCCGCCGCTAACCAGTCCAGCACATTTTTGTTGTAGACCATGCTGGAGATATATCTCCATGTCTACTCTTATACTCCATCCGTTCCTAAATATTTTTCTTTTTCAGATTTCAAATGGACAACCACATACGGATGTGTATGTAGACATATTTTAGAGTGTAGATTCACTCATTTTGCTCCATATGTAGTCACTTGTTGGAATCTCTAAAAAGATAAATATTTAGGAACGGAGGGAGTAGAAAACAGAGTTGGTGATGATGGTGTGCGTGCCATCCTTCAATATAGGTCTTCGGATTTATATCTAACGGATAGGAAGGAAACTATGGCAATTTTGCAAAAATATAGCCACACCCCTCTCCACGTTCGCAAATACGGCCTTCCCTCGTTCATCCTTTTCTCTCACAAGATAAACTACTCATACAAATGCATCTTGATGTTCCGTGCAACGCACGGGCATCTAGCTAGTTTCTTTTAAAATAGTTACTGCGATAATTGGGTTGAAGTGATATATTTTATGTCTGCCCCGAATGATTTCAGATTCACTAGTAGTAACAAAGGAAAGGTTGCCTTGTTAATTAACAGAAACCAGGGTGAAAACTATCACATGAGGCCGGTAAAAACGAGGCACACTGGGTTCAGCGTCATCGTCACTACAGTTGTGCGCACGCGAGAAGTCTACATATCGAGGGGGCTACTGAGCGAGGCACAGAAACACAATGTTCGAGAGAGAAACAAATTGACAGATTACGATCAGATCGAGTTTTTACCCATCTGCTATCATTGTTGGGGTGGGGCGGGGAGGGGGAGGGAGAGAAAGACGTATTGAGAGTGTGCGCGGTAGGCACAAAGGCACAACTAGCGAGTGTGTGTGTGTGTGTGTGTTTGAAAGAGGAGTATATAGATTACTATCAAGATCGAGGTGCCACCCTACTCCTTCGGTGTCGTTTAGTGTGTGTGAGTGTGTGTGTGTTTGAGAGAGAAGCCAGTCGATAGATTAGTATCAAGATCGACGTGTCACCCTACTCCTTCGGTGTTGCGAAGTGTGTGTGTGTGTGGTTGTGTGGGTGTGGGTTTGTGTGTCGGGGGGGGGGGGGCAGTGACACTTACATATCTCTACTCTTATAAAAAACAGAGTTGGTGATGATGGTGTTCCTGCCATCCTGCAATATATGCCATCCGATTTGTATCCGATGGATAGGAAGGAAACTGTGGCAATTTTGCAAAAAGATACCCACACCCATCTCTGCATTTGCAAATAAGCTATTCCCTCATTCATCCTTTTCTCCCACAAGATAAACTACTCATACAAATGCATCTTGATGTTTCGTGCAATGCATGGGCATCTTGCTAGTAGGGAGAAGGAGTTTGTGTGACACATATCTAGCTATATTAAGGGATAGGTAGATAGCATTTGTGCGAGGCATACTTAAAGCATCATGAAGATAAACAAAATGGTGTGCATGCAATGGCCGGAAAAAATGAAGCGAGAAACAATGTGTGCGCGCGCGCGTGTGTGTGTGTGTGTGTGTGAGAGAGAGAGAGAGAGAGAAATCTCAAAACAAAAGGTGCTCTGCTGGAATCCCATTGTATGTATTCATATGGTTCCGGAACTCGAGTTAACCTTAGGCCTATGTGTGAGAGACATTATTATACTTTGAGACATTAGTGGCTGTGGGTGGGTGGAATTAAAGGGGTGGGCGTGTTCGACAGAGAGAGCGTGCGTGTTTCTATGTGAGAGACTTGTAGGACGGGATAGAAAGGCGAATTCTAACCTTGACGGAGGGAGAGAAATACATGAAGTACGCGTGTGTGATTCCGATGCCCACAGGGAAATGAGATATGTATGCGTGTGAGAGAGATTGCACAATTCATTCACGTATCACTATCTAGCGATCGTAGACGTGCATCGCTTGAACATAAATCAATATCTACTTCGTATCGTGGCCAAAGGTACAATATCGATTCAACGCTATAAAGATTGGACACTCACGTATCACAATTTTTTCTATTTAAATAAACCTTTTCAGTTGTGCATGCCAAAGTTACAGTGATGTTTCTTCAAACAACCAATGTAGCTATCATGTACATGCACCATTGTTACTCTTGCATTCAAAATCATTAGTCTTAGATGATTTAAGGTTCTATTATGAAGTAATATATGTAATATTCATATATGAATTCAACGGGTACGCAATTTATGAAATGGAGGGTATGTAAGCATATAAGGTAACACTTTTAAGTAGCGAACTACAATATCCATTTCTTTTTGTGCGCCTCTACACTAACACGTCAATGCATAATGTTTAAAGTAAATAACCAATTGCACTAAATTATCTATTTACACGGGAAATACATACGCTGAGCGTTTGATCCCTTTTTTGTGAACATGCCACTACACCCGTACGATTGGCCGCGCCCGTGTGAACGTCCAAGTTATCGGCGCATCATCCTGAGTTATTGTCTTTTTTCTGGGGTGGACTTCACACCAGTTATTAACTGCTGACGCGTGCCCCGTGTACACAGTCTCACATGACCTTCCCGCTAGCACGGTCCAAAATTAGTTGAAACTGGATACGAACGATCCCGCGGGCGGCAAAATCTCTCGCCTCCTTCTAAAATTTCCACCACCTTAGTCTTTAGCATGCGAAATTCCCCTTTTGTACTTGGTGGACGGAGACCAACAGTTACAATACCGCCCTCATCTACATAATTGGTCGGGCTGCTTTGGTAACTTCCGGTTCCCCCCACTACACGGCGCCCCCATTTCCTCTCCCCCTCCCGCAAAAACGACTAACTCCACAGCACCAGAGCATCTTACATCACGCCGTTCGTACTTCATCGGCCTTTCTCCCCTCCCCTCTTGAAACCCTAGACTGCTCATCCATTGGCGTACCAGAGCCCATTCACTTCCAGCGGCGTCCACCTCGTCGGATCTACTTCTGCGGCCGTATCTACCCCTCCCACCTCCCCTAGAAACAAGTAGACTGCTCATCCACCACTGTACCACAGCCCATTCAGTGTCGGCCTTGTCCACGGCGCCAGATCTTCTTTGTCGGTACTCTCGTCAACCGCAGCGCATCTGCAGCGGCTCGTTCGTACGCCCCACCAGAGACGCTTCGTCCACACCCCCCCGGAGCCGCCCCACCGACGCCCCCGTTGACGGCCTCTGATCCTCTTCGCCGACACCTTCCTCAACCCTACCGGAGCCACTTCGCCGACACCATCATCAACCCCACCGGAGTAGCTTCGCCTATACCATTCTCAACCATACCGGCGCCGCTTTGCCAACTCACAAGTCCACGGCCTCAGATCCGCTTCCTCTGAAAGTGCGTTCTATCGACTAGAGGGGGGTGAATAGGCGATTTTTAGAAATTCTTCACTGAGGAATTTGTGGGTGAGGTAATTCCTTAGCGAAGAACTATTTGCAGCGGAATAAGTACTCAAAAGTATGCATAGCAGAACACAAGCATAGTCATCATGATGAAATGAAAACAAGCACAGAGTACAGAAAGCGTAAACACAGGATAACGCAGGATGAAGACAAACAGACTGAGAAAATTGAACTGAGGAAATTGAGAAAGTCTTCAGTCAAAGTCTTCAAACACAGATATGAACAAGCATACAACACAGTAATGAGGAAATGAAAGAGTTGAGGAAATAGAACCTGTAAGCTTGGTGAAGACAATGATTTGGTAGACCAGTTCCAACTGTTGTCTCAGTTGTACGTCTGGTTAGGACGGCTAGGTATTTAATCCTGAGGACACTCAGTCCCGGACACCCAGTCCTGAACACGCAGTCTAGGACACTTAGTCCTCACCGTATTCCCCTTGAGCTAAGGTCACACAGACCTCACCCAATCACTCGTGGTAAGTCTTCAGGTGACTTCCGAACCTTCACAAACTCGGTCACTCGGCGATCCACAATTTCCTCTTGGATGCTCTAGACCATGACGCCTAACCGTCTGGAAGAAGCACAGTCTTCAAAGGTAACAAGCGTCAGATCCACGCAGGATCAATCTCTTCAGTGATGCTCAATCACTTTGGGTTTGTAGGTGTTTGGGTTTGTAGGTGTTTGGGTTTGGGGTTTTTCCTCACTTGATGATTTTCGCTCAAAGTCCTCGGAGGATGGGATGCTCTCAATTGACAAGTGTCAGTTTTTCTCGGAGCAGCCAACCAGCTAGTGGTTGTAGGGGGCGGCTATTTATAGCCTAGGGAGAAGCCCGACATGATAAGACATAAATGCCCTTCAATGATATGACCGTTAGGTGGGTAGATATTTAGGGAGAGCTGGCACGCATCACAGGAACGGTCGGAAATTTGAGTATCAAATTCCTCAGGGCTATCATGTTCCTCACTGTGTAGGCAATCCGCATTGGAGAATTCCTAACTCCTCAGTCAGAACAAATTCCTCAGCGACCAGAAGAACTTCGTCCTGTCACTGAAGAATATGACTGAACTGTATGAGATTTCCAATGGCTTCACTCGAAGGGATTGGTCGGTGTAGGATTTTGAGTTGAGCATCACATGGAAATTTTTCCTTAGTATTTCCTCGACCCCCTTTAATAGTACGGTGTTTCCTATGACTCAAGAAAGAGAAAATGAAACTACGAAAAGAAAAGTTTTCACACTTCATGTTCCTCAAATGAATACCAAGTCTTCAAGGTCACACCAGTTTCTTCACTTTCAAAGTCTTCAGAAAGTCTTCAGAAATACCAAAGCCTTCAGTCGAAGAACTTCATTTTTAGGGGTCGACTTTCTCTGTAAATATCAAACTCCTCATAGACTTATAGACCTGTGTACACTTATAAACACATTAGTGCCTTAACCTATAAGTCTTCAATACACCAAAATCACTAAGGGGCACTAGATGCACTTACAATCTCCCCCTTTTTGGTGATTGATGACAATATAGGTTAAGTTTTCAACGGGGATAAAAATATGAAGTGTAAATACTGATATTGAGGAATTTGATTGCAAGATATAGAAGAACTCCCCCTGAAGATGTGCATAGTGAGGAATTTGCTTTTAAAGCAATGCACCCTTGAAGAGTTGAATCATGGAGATCTCCCCCTATATCTTGTAATTCATACATGCATTTGACATAATATATGAAGAATTTGAAATGCATGATGAAATATGGTGACTGATGTAATTCAACATGCGTGAAATAACATTAACGAGGAATAAGCATGCAGAAGAAACAGCAGAAGTATCAGGTCACCATAGAGTTTAAGATTACAACTCGATCCAGCAAAGTCTTCAAAAGAACAAGAGTTGCAACTTAGAAAAAACGCCCATATAAGATAGACCCGCTTGAAGACTAACTCAATTTTATCTCCCTTTGTCATCAAATGACCAAAAGGGTCGAAAATGAGGACTAACGCCCCTGAAGAATATCAAGGTGATGAAGGAGTGTCAGCGTTGTTGGGGTCGTTTGTTGATGTAGGGCCTGCCGCAGTGTCGTCCAAATCTTCATGTTCATCAGTGTCACATGATGAAGAATAGGAGCTGGCCACCAAGGAAGGAACCTTGACCTGCTTGTACTTCTTCGGAGGAGGTGCAGCCCAGTCAAGATCGTCCTTGAGACCCATTGTCTTCAGATCTTTTTCACTATAGACTTGAGACAGAACAGCCCAGGTGCGGTTGAGGATTTCATGAAGGTAGTAGTGGTTTTTCTTCACTACATTGTGGGTAGCAGTCATGTTGTGAAGAATTGAACCAAACTGACGCTTGACCCATTTATGATTGCGATCAACCTTCTGATGAAGACTGAGGAGAAGCTCACGGTCAGTCATCACCCTGGGTGCTGTGCCTTGAGGATATTGCTTGGGTGTGTTGGCGGCAGAATCATGGGTGGTAGTGTCATCATTGGTGGAGTAGCCTTGCGAAATTGTCCATCCAATGGATGAATGCCTTCATCAATTACAGCAGTAGCCTTGCCCTTTTCATCAGCTGAGGAAAATGTTCGTTTGAGGACTTAAATTGGGGGCAAGTAGCTGCAATGGTTCAGTTTATCAACTTTACAGTTGAGTGAAGACCTTGTCCTGATGAATCTCATAATCCATGGTGCATAAGGCTTCAACTCGAATGGTGACATGGCGACATTGGCCAGAGTCCTCATGAAGAAATCATGGAAGTTGTTGGGAATGCCATGAATGATATTGAAAAGCAGATTCTTCATGATGCCATTTGTGTCGTGGCCCTTGATTGGACTCAATGTCTTCGTCAGAATGCGATAGACATTCCGAGGCACATACAGAAATTACTTCACAAGGAATTTTGTTCTTGGGGTCTGACCTGGCTTCAAAGGCTTCATCAGCACTTGCATGTAGTGATCGGTTAGCTCAGGTTCATTGTAGACGCAACAAGCACCTTCAAGGGGCGGACTGAGAGGTAAGGCACGAAGCAATTCAGTAGCTGGTGCCTTGTAGTGAGTGTTTTCAGACATCCAGTCCAGCACCCATGAATTCACATCTTCAGAAATTCCTGTGATGTGCAGCGTCGCATAGAATTGAAAAATAAGTTCTTCATTCCAATCACAGATGTCAGTGCAGAAATTTAACAATCCAGCGTAGTGAAGAACACTGAGGACTGGCTCGAAGCACGGCAGAGATTCCATATCCACGTGAGGAATGTGCTCATGATCGAAGACTTTGTCTTTGTTGAACAGCATTGAGGAATAGAAATTTGCCTGGCTGGCAGTCCAGAAACGCCTCTTCCTTATGCGAGCAGAATCATAAGGGTTGTAATCAGTGAGGAATACATGCTCGCCAAAGAAGGCATCAGTCTTGAATTTTTGCTTCCTTGAGAATGGATCCTTTGGCTTGGGCAGAGGAGTGTTAGTGAGTTGCATCACAACCTCAGGAATCGCAATCTCAGGTTCTTCAGGCTGAGGAATTTCTAGTTCCTCTTCAGTGGCAGTCTGGTTCTTGAATTCTTCATTTTCATTTTCTTCAGCACTAGCGGCTGGAATGTCTTCATGAGCTTCATCAGATCCCATTTGAACTGTAGTGACTGGGGACTGAGGAATTTGCTGCACTGGAGTGAAGAGTGGAGAATTGGGGTGCTGACTTTCCCAAAAGTCATCATTCATCACTGGTGTGGTACATCCAATGTCCACATCTTCTTCTTCAATTTCTTCAATGCTGTGAACTGAGGCATAGGCGAGGAAATAACTGGGGTTGAAGGGATTTCATCCACTTCAATTTCTTCATCCATCTGCTCTGACGTAGCAGCAGAGGGAGTTTCTTCATCAGATCCGCTAGGGATCACATATTCTTCATCAAAAGGAACAAGGTCCTTTGATGGCATGGTTGAGATCGGAACAGCATCAATCGGGTTTGCAAAAGAGCTGGTCATGGTCTTCATTTTCTTCGGAGCTCAAGAATCTGAAGAAGCTGATGCTTTCCTTTTCTTCACAGCTGCACGCTCTGCAGCCTTGGTCTTCTTCGCATCTGATGCAGATGGAAGGATTGGAGTTGGAGTAGGTGCAGAAGGAGCAGAGGAATGTGGTTCATTTTCTTCAGGCACAACTGATGCAGTTGCCCTGACCTCTTCATTTTCTTCAGGCGCACCACTAGTGGGTGCCCTGGCAATTTCTTCAGCGGCTGGAATGCAATCATCAGCCCTAGATCTCACATTTTCTTCAGCAGCCTGATTTTCATCAGCGGTGCTGGCATGTTCTTCAGTTGGCTGAACAGATGCTTCAGCCGGAGTGACTTCAATGTGCACAGGGGCAGCGGCACTTGAAGTGAGTGTCATCGTCAGATTGACGAACCTGACCTTGGCTCCTTTCCAATCAGCATAGTAAGCGTTGAAATCATCACTGAGGACTTTGATTTCAGACTGGAGCTTTACAAGTTCATCAGTTGTCATAGAGACAACATTGTTCTTCCGGAACTTCTCTTTCCTGTACTGAGCTTTCTTGAGCTGCCTGGCCTTCTCATATTTCCATTTTTCCTCACTGATAAAATGGGTCAACATGTGACTTTGGCCAGGTGTCAACTTGAAATCAGGCATAGGAGTGTTTCGGTCCTTGTGCCAGAGATCAATATAGTCGAGGATCAACTTTGGATCCAAAAGCAGTGGCACTTCTGTGCCCTTGGCTCTAGCGGCCCTGACTTGCCTGTCTTTGATGATCTCAACAAGTTCTTCATCATCAGCTTCGTCTTCTTCAGATGGTACTTGGAAGGCGACCTGCTTCTTCTGAGGACTTGGGCGAGAGCCTCGTCCAGCAGTGGTCTTAGTCTTTAGCAGAGAGGGTCCTGTTGAAGAATTTGGTGCAGCTGAGGAACTAGCTGAAGCTCCTGAGGCAATAGAGATGCATGTAGTCCTTTGGCACGTGGCAAGATGCACAGGTGCTGAGGATTTTGTCAGAGCAGCTGAGGACTTTGGAGGAGCAGGAGCGGCTTGAGGAATTGGCCGTGAGGGCTTGGCTGAGGAAATTGGCCGTGAGGGCATTGAAGAAGAGGCACTTGGCTTGTGCGCAGGCTTCTTTGCCATGGATTTCTTCGGCCTTACAAAGGCCTCAGCAGCAGCGGCAGTGGAGTCTGCGTTGAATTTCTTCACTACATCTTTAGCCTGTTTGGCCAACTTGGCCTGGCGCTTGGCCCATTCTTCAGGAAATTCCTCACCGTGCTTGATGCTACTGGGATCTGCCTCTTGGCCAGGTGCCAATGGAGGTCTTGAGCATGGAGGAGTAACAGCGAATTTCTTCATGTATTTTGGAGTCACATACATGTACTCCTTCCACTCTATTGCCCATCTCCTTTCTATCCTCTGAATGCACACCTTACGCTGATTTTTATCTTCCTCAAGGGGTGTGCAGTACCCAGCATAAATGTCCTCAGGGATTTCAAAGGCAGTATTGACCTCAGGCCTCTTTCCTCCTTTCTGTGGCTTCTTTTCATTAGTCATTTTCTTCAGTTGAGGAATTTGAACAATTGAACTCTCTAAAGAAGTATGCAACTTTTCTTCAAGGAACGTTGCAAATGAGTTAAGTTGATGAGAACCTAGTGATTCAGCAGCGGACATGAGTACCTGTGGACAGAGTATAGTTGCGAGGAATTTGGAGAGGTCATATGCGTTCTCAGAAGGTTTTTCAATAAGAACAAGTTTGAGGAATTTGACCAGATGAGTCTTGAAGAATTTCACTAAGCGTTCTTTGTCTTAGGTTCCAGAGTTGTATAGATCGAAGATGCACACAATTGAGGAATATTGAAGAAAAATTATTGCTTAGAGAAACGAATCAAGAACAGATGACATGTGAGGTGTTTAGTGTGTGAAAAATTTGAGGAATAAACACCTTTGAAGATTTTGTAGAAGTCATTTGAATCAAAGAGGGCAGTAAAAGTAACTTTTAATTACCCAGGACGAAGAACACGACGAACTGGGATGTGGAGAAGTGAAGCTCGTCTGTGCAGATCTTCCACGCCCTAACTTGGCGGAGGAAGACGGCTACGGCGGCTGTGGAGTGAAGATTTCCGCGGCCGGCATGAGTACGGCGGCGACGAGGTCAAGGCAGTGAAGCTCTTCCTCACCGGCGACGATGATGTAGCGGCGGCGCTAGGGTTTGAGAAGCTCGAGCGGGAGAGAGGTCGAGCGCAGTAAAAGAAGTGAGGAAGGGGAGAGGGGGTATTTATAGCCACGGTGAAAAACGGGTCGCCTGAAGAAATTGGACGAACGTGCCCCTGACCCCTTCACATTCGCATGACATGTCTCACCCACGTACGGAGAAGTGGAGATCGTGTTAGATCGTGGATGAATAGATAAGTATATCGTGGGAAGCCGAACGGTTTGAGCGGCAAAGCCGAAAATTTGGATAACATAACTTAAAAGTTCCGTTCGCAAATTCTTCAGCTGACAAGGACACAGTGAAGATTTTGAACGAGTTTCAAATAGAACACACATGAAGAATTTGTGAATAGATTGGGTTGAGTATAGCATAGAGGGGGAAGGGTCCGATCACATTCACTTAGCAGAAAAACCAACTTGAAGAATTTGCCATAAGTGAATGCTATAGAGGACATAAACTCATATATATATATATATCCAATGAAGAAAAACGACGGAAACAGTGAAGATTTTGAAAAGTTGAAGAATATGAACAACTGAGGAAAAACTCAAATTTGAAGATTTTCAACATTTGTGGTGGCGTGACCCATCGTATAAGAATGATGATTTCAGACACCGCGTACAATTGTCGTAGGGTTCTGAGAAACAAATTCTTCATTGATTTCTTAACAATTAGAGTGTTATTCTTCATTGATTGAAGAAAAACATTTCTTCATGTGTTGCACATGTAAGTCATCAATTTTGCATAAGTGTTAGGATGAGTGTCCTTTTCAAAGAACATTCGAAGATTCTAAGATGCTCACACCGCAACTTGCTAAATCTCTTCTCATCCAAGGGCTTTGTGAAGATATCGGCTAGCTGTTCTTCAGTCTTCACATGCTCAATAGAGATGTCGCCCTTCAACAGATGATCGCGAAGAAAATGATGACGAATCTAAATGTGCTTTGTCTTTGAGTGCTGAACTGGGTTGTGTGCAATCTTGATGGCACTCTCATTGTCACAGAAGAGAGGCACATTCTTCACGTTGACGCTGTAGTCCTTGAGAGTTTCCTTCATCCAAAGCAATTGAGCACAGCAAGAACCAGCAGCAATGTACTCAGCTTCAGTAGTAGACAGTGATACGCAGTTCTGTTTCTTCGAGGACCAACAGACCAAAGATCGTTCGAGGAAATGACATGTACGAGATGTTGACTTGCGATCCACACGATCACCAGCATAGTCAGAGTCAGAATATCCAACGAGATCAAAAGCCGAGCCCTTGGGGTACCATAATCCTAGTGTTGGTGTGTGAGCTAGATATCGAAGAATATGCTTCACAACCTTATGGTGTGATTCCTTCGGTGTAGCTTGAAATCCGGCACACATGCAAACACTAAGCATAATATCTGGCCTAGATGCACATAAATACAATAAAGAACCAATCATGGAGCGGTATACCTTTTGATCGAAGTCAATACCATTTTCATCAGTGCATAGCTGGCCATTTGTGGGCATAGGAATTTTGACGCCTTTGCAATCTTGCATGCCGAATTTCCTCAGTACATCCTTGAGGTATTTCTCCTGAGATATGAATATGCCATTGCGCTCTTGACGAATTTGAAGACCTAAGAAGAATTTCACTCTCCCATCATAGACATTTGATATTCTTCACTCATCATATAGGTAAATTCATCACTATAACATTGGTCAGTACAGCCAAAGATGATATCATCAATATATATTTGGCATACAAACAATTCATCATCATATGATTTAGTGAAAAGAGTAGGGTCGAGTGAACCGGGTTTGAAGCCTTTCTTCATGAGGAATTCCTTCAAAGTGCCATACCATGCCCGAGGGGCCTGCTTGAGGCCATAGAGGGCCTTATTTAGTCTGAAGACTTTGTCAGGATGCTTAGGATCTTCAAAACCTGGGGGTTGAGCAACATATACTTCTTCCTCAAGCTTACCATTGAGGAATGCACTTTTCACATCCATTTGATATATAGTGATATCATGATGGTTAGCATAAGCAAGTAATATGCGAATAGCTTCAAGGCTAGCAACAGGTGCAAAAGTTTCATCGAAATCAATTCCTTCAACCTGTGTGTAGCCTTGAGCTACTAGCCATGCCTTATTCCTCACCACAAGGCCATTTTTATCTTGCTTGTTGCGGTAGATCCACTTTGTGCCAATGATATTGTGTTTGCGAGGATTTGGACGATTGACCAGTTCCCAGACGTTGTTCAGCTCAAACTGATGTAATTCTTCTTGCATGGCCTGAATCCACTCAGGCTCTAGAAATGCTTCATCTACTTTAGTGGGCTCTGAGATAGAGACAAAAGCATAGTGCCCACAGAAGTTAGATAAATGTGAAGCTTTTGAGCGTGTGACAGGACCTGGTGCTTCAATGTCATCGATGATCTTCTCAACTTGCACTTCTTTTGCAATGGGAGGGTGAGTAGGTTGTCGTCGAGGAATTTGATCAGCATTTTCTTCAGCAATTTCTTCAGGTGCATTAGCTCGACGTTCTTCACGTTCTGGAATGAATTCGTCAGCAGATTCTTCGGTAGGAATGACATCCTCAGTAGCCTTGAACTTGATAGTTTCCTCAGGTGTTGGTTCATCTATCACAGAGGGTAGGTGCTCTCTTTGCGAGCCATTAGTTTCATCGAACCGCACATCTACAGTTTCAACAACCTTGTGAAGAACGGTGTTGAAGACTCTGTAGGTGTGCGAGTCCTTTCTGTAACCAAGCATAAAACCTTCATGTGCTTTTGGTGCAAATTTAGCATTGTGATGAGGATCTCTAATCCAACATTTAGCACCGAAGACTTTGAAATAACTCACATTGGGTTTCTTTTTAGTGAGGAGTTCATAGGCAGTCTTCTTGAAGAATTTGTGAAGATATACCCTGTTGATGATGTGGCACGCAGTATAAATTGCCTCAATCCAGAAGTGATGAGGCGTCTTGTACTCATCAAGCATAGTGCGAGCCATCTCAACAAGAGTTCTGTTCTTGCGCTCCATGACGCCATCTTGCTGAGGAGTGTAAGGAGCAGATAACTCATGAGTAATACCAAGTTCATCAAGATAGTCATCAAGACCAGAATTCTTGAACTCAGTTCTCAAAGTTGGTTGAAGCCCTCGAGGAAAATCGTTGGAAGACTTCCTGCACTTCATGTTTGTAAGTAACAATGTGTACCCATGTGTAACGAGAGTAATCATCAACAATAACAAGGCCATAGAGAGATGCGTCATTTGTGACGGCTGAGTAATGGTTAGGACCAAAGAGGTCCATGTGAAGCAATTCAAATAGTCGAGTAGTGGTCATGATAGTCTTCGCTGGATGCTTAGCCTTGGTCATCTTTCCAGCTTCACAAGATCCACACAAGTGATCCTTGAGGAATTTGACATTCTCAATGCCAATGACATGCTTCTTCTTCGCAAGCATGTGCAAATTCCTCATGTCTGCATGACCAAGTCGTCGATGCCATAGCCACCCTTCTGAAGCTTTTGCAAGTAGGCACACGGCTGGTGCGGTCCTGTAGAGAAATCAACAATATACAAGTCTCCTCTCCTAAAGCCTTCGAAGACTTTGGAATTGTCAGCTTCCATAACCACAACACAACGATACCTGCCAAAGACAACTACCATATCAAGATCACAAAGCATTGAGATAGACATGAGGTTGTATCCTAAGGACTCGACAAGCATGACTTTGTCCATGTGTCGATCCTTTGTGATCGCAACCTTACCTAGACCCAATACCAGATTTTTGCCTTTGTCAGCAAAGATGATATGCTTCATATGCGATGGTGATAAGGGAGCATCAATCAATAAATTCTTGCACCAGTCATGTGATTTGTACATCCACTATCGAGGACCCACTCAGTGGCTTTGGGTTGATCATCCTGCAGATGAATTAGTGCAGCTTACGAACTTCATATACTTCAGCAGTGAAGAATATGACATCAATTCATCAGATCAATTTCATCAAGCAATAGAACAAATAAAGCAGTATGAGGACGTGAGAAATGAAAGTTCATTTCTTCATGATTGGCCTGCGTCCTTTCAGGCACTCTTCAGGTCTCCAGCAAATTCTTCAGACGTTCAAGCACGTGTGGAGACCTGACCCTGCAGAAGAGATTAGTTCTTTTTCTTCACCACCCACATCTGAAGGGGTGGCAAAGAGTTCATTACTCTGCGAGCTCCATATGAGAAAGGTGGCATAGAAGCCAATCCATTTCGTTTCACATAAGAGAAGTTAGGGTAAGCATATGAATAAGCAGAGAAATTCTTCGAGGACTTATGAACATAATGATTAGAAGAATAATGCTCATATTCATAGCCCTTGGCTCTTCCCTGCGAAACAGAGTTGTTAGCACGATGATGTTCATATGAGGACTTTGATCCTCTTGAGGAAAATGATCCATGTGAGGAATTTGGTCCGTATGAGGACTTGGATCCATATGAAGAATTTGGTTCATATGAAGGATTTGATCTGGGGTTCCTATTCTTCATAGGTGGTGTCATGATGACATTCACCTGAAGACTTTCAAGGCACCTTTTGGGAACCCAGATTTTCTTCATAGGGGAACCGTTCCTGCAGTTAGTGCCAACATATCTAGCAAATACTTCACCATTCTGAGTTTTAAAAAGTTTGTAGTTGGAGTCAAATGACTCATCAGAAGAATGAGAAGATTCACATGTAAAGCCAGAAAAATTAGATGGATCAACTGGAGGTCCCTTTGAAGCAGCCCATGTGGTTTTGGGGTACTGCTCAGGCTTCCAATATGTACCATCAGCATTGAGTTTGCTCTCAAAGGCAATACCCGCTTTCCTAGGGTTCCTGTTGAGGATCTGCTTTTTAAGCACATCACAAAGAGTCTGATGCCCTTTGAGGCTTTTGTACATGCCAGTCATGTACAATTCCTTCAGCCCTGCATCGTTAGTGATACTAGCAATGTCCTCAGATGAGGAATTAATGACAGCAGAGACAGTTGAGGAATTTGTAGCATTTGAAGCATTTGAACATTCAGGTGAAGAATTAGCAGATTCACGTTCAATGCATTTCAAACATGGAGGAACAAATTCTTACTGAGCAGCGCTGATTTGTTGAGCAAGTAATGAATCGCGCTCCTTCTGAAGATCTTCATAACTCACTCTTAGCTTCTCAAGATCTTGCTTTCTTTGAAGAAATTCATAAGAAAGCTTCTCATGATCAGACAAAATAGTGTTATGATGACCTTGACGGTTGTCATACCTAGTCTGAAGTCTCTGAAGACTTTCAGCCAAAGCTTTTGACTGATCCATTTCTTCACCCAACATATCATCGCTCTTACTAAGCATGTTTTGAACCTTTTCCAAAGCTCTTTGTTGTTTAGTAGCAAGGGAAACAAGTTTGACATAATTGGGTCCTAATTCATCATCAGATTCCTCATCAATAGATTCAGACAGATAGCATTTAGTTACCTTTTCACGATCTGCCATAAGGCATGGTGAGGAGGATGATGATTTTGGTTCGAATGTCATTGATTTGAGAGATTCCTTGAAGTCCTCAAACCAAGGATCATGACTGGTTCGATGACCTTCATAGACATCAGAGAGACGGTCCCAGATAAGCTTCGCATTATCGAGATGCATGACGTTCCTGAACTGATTTTGAGACAGACAGGAGCAGATGACGCCCTTCGCCGTGAGGTTGAGAAGAGTGTACTTGCGAATGTCATCAGCTTCCGCCGTCTTGCACAGATCGGTAAGACCAATCTCAGTGACGGTCCACAGTTCACTGTTCATCACCATGAGGCGCTTCTTCATCATGGCCTTCCACTTGGGATAATCATGACCGTCAAAGATGGGACATGTCACTTCCTTCATACCTGCGGTCGACATAACTAAAACTCCAAGCGGTTAAACCAAAATCACACAGAACAAGGGAGTACCTCGCTCTGATACCAATTGAAAGTGCGTTATATTGACTAGAGGGGGGTGAATAGGAGATTTTTAGAAATTCTTCACTGAGGAATTTGTGGGTGAGGAAATTCCTTAGCGAAGAACTACTTGCACTGGAATAAGTACTCAAAAGTATGCATAGCAGAACACAAGCATAGTCATCATGATGAAATGAAAACAAGCACATAGTACAGAAAACGTAAACACAGGATGAAGACAAACGGACTGAGGAAATTGAACTGAGGAAATTGAGAAAGTCTTCAGTCAAAGTCTTCAAACATAGATATGAACAAGCATACAACACAGTAATGAGGAAATGAAAGAGTTGACGAAATAGAACCAGTAAGCTTGGTGAAGATAATGATTTGGTAGAGCAGTTCCAACTGTTGTCTCAGTTGTATGCCTGGTTAGGGCGGCTAGGTTTTTAAACCTGAGGACACTCAGTCCCGGACACCCAGTCCTGAACACGCAGTCCAGGACACTTAGTCCTCACCGTATTCCCCTTGAGCTAAGGTCACACAGACCTCGCCCAATCACTCGTGGTATGTCTTCAGGTGACTTCCGAACCTTCACAAACTCGGTCACTCAGCGATCCACAATTTCCTCTTGGATGCTCTAGACCATGACGCCTAACCGTCTGGAAGAAGCACAGTCTTCAAAGGTAACAAGCGTCGGATCCACACAGGATCAATCTCTTCAGTGATGCTCAATCGCTTTGGGTTTGTAGGTGTTTGGGTTTGGGGTTTTTCCTCACTTGATGATTTTCGCTCAAAGTCCTCGGAGGATGGGATGCTCTCAATTGACAAGTGTCAGTTTTTCTCGGAGCAACCAACCAGCTAGTGGTTGTAGGGGGCGGCTATTTATAGCCTAGGGAGCAGCCCGACATGATAAGACATAAATGCCCTTCAATGATATGACCGTTAGGTGGGTAGTTTTTTGGGACAGCTGGCGCGTAGCACAACAACGGTCGGAAATTTGAGTATCAAATTCCTCAGGGCTATCATGTTCCTCACTGTGTAGGCAATCCGCACTGGCGAATTCCTAACTCCTCAGTCAGAACAAATTCCTCAGCGACCAGAAGAACTTCGTCTCTGTCACTGAATAATATGACTGAACTGTATGAGATTTCCAATGGCTTACGGTGTTTCCTATGACTCAAGAAAGAGAAAATGAAACTACGAAAATAAAAGTCTTCACACTTCATGTTCCTCAAATTAATACCAATTCTTCAAGGTCACACCAGTTTCTTCACTTTCAAAGTCTTCAGAAAGTCTTCAGAAATACCAAAGTCTTCAGTCGAAGAACTTCATTTTTAGGGGTCGACTTTCTCTGTAAATATCAAACTCCTCATAGAATTATAGACCTGTGTACACTTATAAACACATTAGTCCCTTAACCTATAAGTCTTCAACACACCAAAATCACGAAGGGGCACTAGATGCAGTTACATCCTCGCACCCTCATCCAACCTACCGGAGGAGCTTCTAACGCCCCGTCCACGGCCGTAGATCCGCATCGTCGACACCATCCTTAACCCAACCACTAGAGCAGCTTCACCTATGCCCTCGTTCACGGCCACCGATCCGCTTCACCCACACCGTAGTCCACCCTACCGGAGCCGCTCCACAAACACCCTACTCGACGGTTCTAGATCTCCTTACCGGCCCCAACAGCTAGCGCAGCGTCATCACCCTTGACGTTTCTAACCTGATTCCCACCGTCTGGCAAGATGGAAAGCACCCGCCACGGCCTAGGTACTTGTCACCTTTAAACCCGTCCAGCATCACCTGCCCGATGTACTTCAAATATACTAACAGGTCGCTGTTACCTGTTATGCAGCTGGCCAAAACTACAAGGACGATGTTTCTTCTGTATCTAACAGCTTGGCCAACCAAGATCCTGGACCGAGGCATTGCTATGATCTTGTAAGTGCGTCTCTCCCTCTCTCTCTCTCTCTCTCTCTCTCTTATATTGTTCTGTGCCTGCCAGCGTGCTTTGCTAGAATTTTCGACCAGTAATCCCTTTGTGCAGACAATGATTTCTACTACTGGCTGCTAAATTAGATATGTAGATGTCATACATGATACTACCTCGTACCTCCGTTCCTAAATATAAGTCTTTCTAGAGATTCCACTATAGGCTACATACAGAGCAAAATGAGTGAATCTACGCTCGAAAATGCATCTATATACATGTGTATGTGGTCCATACTGGAATCTCTACAAAGACATATATTTAGGAACAGAGGCAGTACATTACACAAAATTGTAGGTGGCATGTAGGAATTCCAGTGCACTACATTAGGCTCCCTTAGAGTGCCTGCTAGTCCAGCACACAGAGTCATGGCTAGTTTATGCTATGCACACAATCATTAATTGGTGGTTTAAATATGCGCAAGGGATATGCAATGTATTATCATCTAGAGATGTTTGAAATTAGCCGTGTCAACTTGCAGATAGGGTTACACAATGAGAATGTACAAGATGTATGTGGCAATTTCATGGAACATAGCAAAAAAAGGAGAGGCAGCGGTGAGCCTATATAGTGTGCTATGGTACGTCACTCCTCCATTACAATCATCGTGACATGTTATTTGTATGTTAGTTCTATTGGCCAAGTTTCTTAGGGACAGTTATTACGAGTTATCCTAGGAAAGTAAGCACCTGTGAATATAAGCTCCATGTAATAAGCCAACTAGTTCTTTTCATTGCATTCTCAGCTTATCTTTGGTATGATCAGTGAAAATTCTAGATTGCATTATATTTTTTCATTTTGCTGCTCATATGAAAATTAATTTGACTTGCAAACATCACAAATTGAACCCAGTGCAGTAATTAATATGATAGGAAAACAGACCATCACTATTTGCTCAAAATGCAAATACAAAGATACCATCTACTTGGCACAATCTTCTTTGGTCAATGTTTTCCATAGAGATCCCATTGCCTAATTTAAACGAAGAACGCATGACCCACATTTAAATGAAGAACAATTATTTATTGAAATTCAATGGTCCAAGTGGTTGGTTATTATCATATAGCAGCACCACCTGAAAGCATCATATAGCAGCAGCAGCAATGTGCAATTCATCATATACCAGCAGCAGCTCATAGCAATTCATCATATAGGAGCAGTAGGAGCAGCTCATAACAATTCATCATATAGCAGCAGTAGGAGCAGCTCATAGCAATTCATCATATAGCAGCAGCAGGAGCAGCTCATAACAATTCATCATATAGCAGCAGCAGGAGCAGCTCATAGCAATTCATCATATAGCAGCAGCAGCAGCTCATAGCAATTCATCATATAACAGCAGCAGGAGCAGCTCATAGCAATTCATCATATAGCATCAACAGGAGCAGCTCAAAGCAATTCATCATACAACAGCAGCAGGAGCAGCTTATAGCAACTCGTCATATAGCAGCAGCAGCAGCTCATAGCAATTCATCATATAGCAGCAGCAGCTCATAGCAATTCATGATATAGCTGCAGCTCATAGCAATTCATCATATAGCAGTAGCAGGAGCAGCTCATAGCAATGCATCCTATAGCAGCAGCAGAAGCAGCTCATAGCAAAATTCATTGTATAGTGGATCAGAATGAAAATTGGCAAAAAAATCAGAGGAGATCCTCACCTTGTTGGATGAGCTCATCCTTCAACAGCACCTCAAGGCCACGGCCTGGGAGGTGGGGAGGGGGAATAAGGTGCCTTCTGCCACAGTGTGGCATCAGCCGTAGTTGTGCAGCGCCTGCCGGAGTAGCGCGTTGGACGAACCACAGTGGAGCAGCTACTTGAGACCATGAGAATGAGGGGCGGCGCCAGAGGGAGGAGCAGCCAGGGAGATTTGCCCCTACCCGCTGGCCATGTAGCCTAGCTGGACAGAGCATCGTCGAGGACCAGGCCAGATGGGACAAGTGGCGACTGCTCGCTGGAGGAACCCTAGTGCTGCAGGCAGGGGATCGAGGTAGAGGGAAAGGGGAGAGGAGATGCAAGCGGGCAGCGCAATGAATGCTTGCGTGTTTGTTTTTACTTGAGGGTGAGGCGTGACCGGGCGTCAGCAGTTGCATTTTGAGTGTAATATAGGCAGACAACAGAGTCATTTCACTATTCCCCTTCCCTTCAATTTTTGGTGAGGTTCTACCCAAAACACCCCCCTCCAAAGTGAAATTAGTTAAGCCCAAGCCCATAACTCAAAAATGACTTCTTTACATATTTTATGGCTTATTTTGACAATAACCCCTGAAAAGGCGGAATTGAACTGGTCCTTAACCTGCAATTCAATTGTGCGTGCAATGATGAATCACTCCTGCCTGCTATAGTGTACATTTAGGCATCATCATACATGGCATAACCTAATACATGTGCATTCCATTATAGAATCTGGAATATGCAATGTTTATGTTAGTTCGTACGTTGCACATGATGGTTAAATGCCCCTTAAATCTGGTCAGTCAAGTGATGGTCTTTAAGCCTCCTTCTTTGCTTCTTTTCTTGATATGTAAGATTTGCTCACACATCTGTTCAATTGCTTGTTTGCATCAGCCAGTGATACTAGGACTGTTTGCTTTGATTACTTGTTGTTCTGGACCTAACACTCTAACAGAGCTTGTCAACGATTTAAACACTAAGGGCTGCTGTAGTGGGGCCTTTTCTAACTCATAGGTGACATAAAGGTTTGGCTATACGTTAAAGTAGGTTCTCCAAGAGTACCTGGAGATCCAGTTCGAAGGTATGCCTAGTTTTTACATAGTGCAGACATAGTAAATGCTCACTTCGTTGTGTGCAAGTGCAAGAGATGTGGCATGTTTCATTATGTGGTGTTGTTTTGTTATAATCTCATCCTTTTGTGTTCACAGACTGGAAAGTATGCATATTTATCTTCCAAGGAGACGAGTAACTAGTTTGTGTCAACTTGCAGAGGGGGTGCAATGAATATAAGACTGAGGATTTCCATGTACAAGATGTTAGGAAGGAGCCTTCCAAGAGAAGTAGGAGCTGCGCTGAGCCTCTTCAACCTGTTAAGGTAAGTCACTGTATCCAACTCAACAGTTCAATTCCTTGTTTGTTGCAGGCATAGTTAATTTGCTCTTTTCAATTGCTTTATTTGTCCTCAGTTAATGAGATGCCCAAAGAATGATGCCTGATGTTGGGTACATGTATAACTATTAGTTGACATAATTAAAGGCCTTACCATTTAATTACTCTGCCGAAGTGTGCCTGAAGCTTTGAAGTCTATTATTAACCAACTATTATTGCATGAGGCTCACAATCTAGTTTATACTAGGCTAATGATTGCATAGTTTTGCTTGTTGTAGTATGTTTGTATGAAACCCTCTGCTGTTCATTATGCTCCCTAAGACTTTAATTGAGCTACAGAATGGCCAACTGCTTGCTTACTTCTACGCACCGTGTTGTCTAAATTTGTAACTTGTCTGTGTTTTGGATTGGGCCCCAACATCATGCTCCTCTAGTGAGCTAAGAGATATTTCTGTATGCAGGCTGCACAGACTACCTTTTTATTATTTTTAAAATATCACCTGCTTATGCTTCATGGCGTGTAACATTATTGTTAGTCCTGTTTTGCCACGTACAAAATAGTCTGTCTTGCTCGCTCACTGTTGTAACTATATTTTTTCCCTAGTCATGTGTACTTACAGAAACATTTTAGGATGAAGTGACATCAACACAAAGATCTGCGAGCTGTGCGGCATGGTCGTTACCGAATGATTATGGGTTGGAATTGGGATGTGCTGATGTTCTCGAGCATCAACTAGAGGTGGCAAGACAACGTGTACATAATTCTCAACATACAATCAACAAGTTGTGACTGGACATGCAGGTATTAGATGCAGGAGTAAAAAAATGAAACAAGACACTGAGGTAACAACAAAGGAATTGGAGATTTTGTAGACTAAAATTTGTGCTATCTAAATCCGGCCAATCCTATTTTCTGAAGAGATTATAGTTCAAATGGTAAGTTATGTTGATGTGCGTCCATGATGTAAGAGTTGTATTTGCCCAGTGTATGTAATTTGCTGTTTGTGTATGTTTTATTATCACTGGTGCCGAACCATAATGCCTAGTGGGTATAATCGGCTGTAATTTCTTTATTGTATAGTGTAGGATTATTCTACGTTTCTCTGCCTTAGTCTCTTTATTGTATAGTGTGTGTTTTTTAGAGGTGATAGTATAGAGTAGGATAATTCTTTGAATATGCTATATCGTTCAAACGGGGGCCAACTCGCCCAAACTTTGTAGTGACCATGGCCCTCCACAGGCCGTACGATCCATGGACCATCTACGGGATGGACGATCCATGGCCTTATATTGGCCGTCGGATCCGTGGGCCTTCTATGGGCTCTCGGATCCATGGGCCTTCTATGGGCCGTCGGATCCATGGGCCTTCTATGGGCCGTTGGATCCATGGGCCTTCTATGGGCTATTGGATTCATGGGCCTTCTATGGGCCGTCGGATTAATGGGCCTTCTATGGGCCGTCGGGTCAATGGGCCTTCTATGGGTCGTCTCATCTATGGGCCTTGTACGGGCCGTATAAGGGGCCGTAAACGGGCTAGAATGGAAATCGTACGTTTTATGGGCTGGCCATAACGAGACATTAATAGGCCGTATTTGATGATGCTATGAAAATGGCCCAACAGATTAACGGGCCACAAACGGGCCGACTGTATCCACGGGCTGAATTTGGCCCACAAGCAGAAAAGGCTAGTAACGGGTCGTAAGTAACCGAATGCTGGAAATGAGCCCAAGAATAAATGGGCCCAGAGAAGGCCGAAATGTAACACGGGCTGGAAACGACCCAATGGAATAATGAGCCGCTAAAGGGTATAAAGCGATACACTGTTCATTACGGGCCGGTTTCACCACGGGCCGTTAATGGGCCAAGAGTTACAGAGGGACTCATATGGTCCGAAATACGTCATGGGCCATACATGGGCCGGAAGTTACAACGGGCTGGAATCATATTGGACGGCCCGGATGACGCTACTGGGCCTAATTCCGGAAGGCCGTAACGGGCCGTGAGTTAGCGGCTGTAAATGGGCTATATGCGAACATGCCGTTAACAGGCTTTCCGTGGGCCGGCCTGCCACCTTTTGAGCAAGTCAAACGGGCTGGCCTTTTCACAGGAATGGGCCTCTGTTGGGCCGTCCGACGTGTCGATGTATCGTAGGTGCCTTGGGTCCAATGAGTGGATGACATCTGTCCCAACGATGAGGCGACACGTGTTTCCTTCAACCAATGACGATTTTACACGTGGAAAATCCACATTGGTCAGGGCTGTTAACGGGTTACCGGATCCAAAACCGGACCCGGCAGCTTAACGGCGTTCTGTTACGGTGGATGCCACGTGTCGGTCAGCCTTGACGAAAGCACTTCTGTGACGCGCGATTTATCGTCATGGAAGTGGACACATCCGTGGTGATAATTTTGGTAATGTCATGGAACACTTCTACGACAGCACATGTATGACTATCTTGATTCTGTCATAAAATCGTCATGGATGTACATGCATGACAAAAAACTCGACCTACTGTGACAAACACGTATCATCACGGAAGTGTATTTTTTTGTAGTGAAGATGTTGCATGAGCAGAGCAGTGCCTCGGAGATGACACAGAAAGCAGCCGTCGAGGAACCGATGGGTGGCTTGAGGAAGCTCCGGATCGAGCGCGAGCAGGAGGTGGAGGAATCTATGGCTGTTTTCAAGCAATGTCGTGAGGAATTGAAGGAGCTGCAGGATTTCGCAGCCCGGCGATCCATCGACGAGTAAAGACAGTAGCGACCCAGATTGTTGTCTGCAATTTTCTTCTTCTCTTGCTCCCATGTCTTCTGGGCGTTGCTGCATGTGGCATTTTAAATTATCCAGAATATGTAAGACAATTATTATGTGCGCCATTGTAAATTTGTCATCGTATTATCCGTTGCCATTTTATTTGTAGTCGTATTATCAGTTGCCCTATGTGGCAATTTAAATTAGGGCAGTATACTAGTTGAAAACATGAACAAAGCAAATGCTGCCATGGGATCACAAGCAAACACCCTCCGTCCAGGTGCCTTAATTAACCCATTAAGGGGTAAGTTGTGAGCGAGGTGGGCAGCGGCTGGTGCATGGAGGTCAAAGAGCTCGCTTCCCGGTGAGCATGGGCGGCCTTACTGCTCGCACGTGTCCCGTCAAACCTGCGAGGTGGACAGGATGCACGAGTCCGGTCGAGCCTGCGCGGTGGACTCCTCGCACGCGTCCCATCGATCCTGCATGGCGGACTTCTCACGCTCGTCCCGTCTAATCAAACAGCTGCATGCACGCCACCGTGTGTGGTTAAATTTTGAGACGGTAAATATAATACACCCGTTTGCGATATTAACGTGTCAGTTTTTGTTTCAAAAAGGACTTCGTTGGCTACTAATGTGTGCACCTCTTCTCAAACTGGACGATTTTTTACCACGGCATATATGTGCCATGTCATGAAACCATGCCAAGTTTCATGTTTTTGGGTGACTTTTTTATTTGCTAGGATTTAAAAACCAAGATTCTCATTGTTTCAGGACGACAACAAGTTTGTAATTCATTCTCATTCCTTAAACGAGACCTAAACATGCACCCAATGACACATGTATGATTTCCTACCCATTTTGCTTCACTCGAGCATGTGGTTGTAGTTCAAATTTGAATTATGGACTACATTAAATCCATAGAAAACTTAGTAATTCGTAATATATATACAATGGCCTAACGAACCCTGAACAGTTTCAAATTTCAGCCCGACACTCCTGTTATTCTATGTTGCCTGTAGAAAACAAAGTTCAGGGCGAGAAGAGGCATCGATTATCGTTTTGCCCACAAGAGGGGCATGTTTCCCTACCGGAACCACGAGGGTAGCCACAGGCTCCGGTTTGTAAAAGGCTTGTAATATAGCTTCGCCCAAATTGGACAATTATATATACCATGTCGTGACACCATGCTATGTTTCATGATTTCCTCGTGAGTTTTGGATTTACAAACATTTAAAACCCGAGATTTGCAATGTTTGTGGCCAGGCCAGGACGGCGAGATGGTTGAATTCGTTCCATGGGACCTAAACATGCACCCGAAGGAAACATGTACGTTTTTTCTAGCCATTTTGGTGCACTGGAGCATGTATTTGTAGTTCGGATTTGAATGATGGACATTAAATGCCTAGAAAACTCAATTAATGAATAAAAAATGTCAAACGTACCTTAAATAATTTCAAAGTTCAGCGTGAATCTCCAGTTGTTCCGTGTCGCGTGTAGAAGAACATACGAGGCTAGAAGAGGGAGTGGTTGTCATTTGGCCCACAAGGGGACACGTTTCCCTATCGAAACCATGAGGTTTCTTGCGACGGGCTCCGGTTTGTAATAAAGCTTGGACCAAATTGGCAATGTTTTCACCACGACATATATGTGCCATGACATGACACCTTGCCACCTTTGATGACTTTCTGGTGAGTTTAGGATTTATGGGGACTTAAAAACCGAGATTCGAAATGTTTGAGGAAGAGCCAAGACACTGCTACGGTTGTAATTCGTTCCCATTCCTGGCATGAGACCTATACATGCACCCAAGGAAACATGTATAATTTTTCTAGCCATTTTGGTGAACTGGAGCATGTGTTTGTAGTTCAGATTTGAATTATGGACATTAAATGCCTAGGAAACTCAATTAGTGTATAATAAGGCCAAACGAACCGTGAATAAGTTTAAATTTCAGCACGGATATCCCGTGGTTCCATGTTGCCTGTGGAAGAAAATACAAGGAGAAAAGAGGCAGTGATTACGTTTCGCCTACAGGGGGAACACATTTCCCTATCAGAACCACGAGGCTTCTTTGACAGAAGCTCCAGTTTTTGTAAGAGGTTTGTAATAAAGCTAGGCCCAAATTGGACAATATTTTTACCACGACATACATGTGCCATGATGTGACACCATGCCACCTTTGATGACCTTCTGGTGAGTTTAGGATTTATGGGGACTTAAAAACCAAGATTCGAAATGTTTGAGCATGAGCCATGACACCAGTACGGTTGTAATGCGTTCCCATTCCTGGCATGGGACCTAAACATGCGCCCAAGGACACATGTATAATTTTTCTAGCCATTTTGGTGAACAGGAGCATGTATTTGTAGTTCAGATTTGAATTATGGACATTAAATGCCTAGGGAAATCAATTAGTGTATAAAAAGGCCAAACGAACCCTGAATAAGTTTAAATTTCAGCACGGATATCCTGTCGGTCCATGTTGCCCGTAGAAGAAAATACAAGGTGAAAAGAGGCGGTGATTACGTTTCGCCCACAAGGGGGACACGTTTACCTATCGGAACCACGAGGCTTCTTTGAGAGAAGCTCCGGTTTGTAAGAGGCTTGTAATAAAACTTGCGCCACAATGGACAAAAAAATTCCTCGACATATAAGTGCGATGTCGTGACACCATGGCAGGTTTCACGATTTTCAGCTTAGTTTTGGCTTTACGGGGATTTAAAAACCAAGATTCTTCTCACAAAATGTTTTCAAATAGCATACGGTTCACTCACGAAAGCCGATATTCAATGAAAACTTCGTGAAACCATATTTTAAATTTTCATAAAAATCTGAAAAAATTGTGGGATGTTAAGAAGGTGATGTTTTATTGCGACACAAAATTTCAAGTTGAAAAACATTATGAGATGTGAGCTATGAAAAAGACAAATCCGCCCTTAATAGTGACATTACTATTCGGCACTATTCAACACTGACTTTGTCTTTTTCATAGCTCACATATCTTAATGTGTTTCAACTTGAAATTTTGTGTGCCAATAAAACATCATCCTCTTAACATCCAGCATTTTTTCAAATTTTTGGAAACTTCAAAACATCTTTTTCTTGTGATTTCACCGGTTTCCACGGAATGTTGGTTTCTGCATGATATCCGCCCCCCGCTAGGCGCGCGATCTAAGTCATGCGTTCTAACTGGCCAGAACCCAAACCCCACGGATCGTACGTGTGCACCGTTGGATGCTCCCAGATCGAACCGCAAGCCTTGGCCCTTTCGATAGCACATGCAGTACATGGGTAAGCACTGTGCGCATGCGTCATGTAGCTCACGCTTCCTTCGCTACTAGTAGGTTTTCATTCAAAATAGGCTACCGTTTCTCGCCACTCCTCTCATCGGGTTCCCGCCTCTTCTCCCAGATATGCATGATGTAGATGTTCGTTTAATTCTTATAGTTCATCTCATCCAAAATCAATTAGTTTTGTAAAAAAAACTATTTTAAGATTCATGGAATTGTGCATTGTAAAGGAAAAAACAAAAAGTGACAATTCATTTAGAAAAAATGGTTGGGCAATTCAGATATGAAAGATTCAAGAGAACAAAGGAGAAGTGCTTGTGTTTTGAGGTTTGTGCATTATGCTTAAGTTCAACCATGGAGTCTTCTAGATTGTACATGTGGCAGAATCTGGTGGAATGTAGATGATATCCAACGGCTAGTAGTGCTCGGATTTGCCATGTCTGTACCGTCGGATTGGCTTCATCCAACGAGCAACTTTCATAGTTATTCGCACACTATATATGTGTATAGATGTATAGATATATATAGATGTGTCCCATGCTAGACAAAATAAAGTTTGAGCGCATGCGTGGGACCACCCCCCCCCCCCCCCCCCCCCGCGCGCTGCCGCCTCGAAGTTGGGAAACTGGCATCATAGGTATTGAACAAGGCTTGGATTCGGGTACGGTGTTCAGTTTGTAATGTACTTGGCGTGGCCCATGGAAGTTGTGCATTTGGGATTTAAACACATCATACACCATCATACCCATACATATTTTCGGGCCGCATGTAGTGTATACGGGGTCTTCTAACCGACCACGCCTCCCGTGTGCGGTTTTTTGTGACGACACTGATATTTGTCGGCTCCCCAAGTGTATATATATCATCCCTTTGACCGATAATGAGGGGTATGTGTTGGCCATGAATGGATTCCTCCTAGTTCATGTTAGGGCCAGTGTCAGTGTACAAAAGTAGGGGCTCTCCTTTTGACCCCTTTAATTGTGCACGGGCAGTCAGAGCCGCGCAAACGAGGGAAGCCGGAAAGAAGCCGGGGCACAAGACGGTCAAGGCAACACCAAGACCAGAAACACCAGAGAGCAAGAGGGCGAGGTGGGACTCCACCGGCAAGGCTCTTGCCGGGGCAGCCTCCGCGGCCTCGGCAAGAGCCTTGCCGGGGCAACTTACCCAACGCCAGCAGAGCGAGCCACCCTTGAGCCCAAGGTTTCCAAACGCCGTCGGCAACTTCATTGGAAACAAGGATCGGGAGGCACCTCCGTGGTGGCATGCAGATCTTTGTCAAGATCATAAACACACGATCAGATGAGGACCAGAAGACGACGACCCTCAGCGGGATCCTAGCCGAGGGGATCCACAAGACCTCCGGCAAGCGCCTTGCCGGGGACGACTGCAACGCCACAGCAAGACCCTTGCCGGGCCCCCGGCAAGACCCTTGCCGAGGGCATCAGCGGGGCCACAGCCAGGCCCGCACCAGCCAAGACTCCACCGCCGTTCCCAAGCAGCTACTAGCTCAAACAGCTGGGCAGGCACCTCCGTGGCGACGGGCGGCCTCCACACCAACTCAGCAAGCACCTGCGTGGTGACCTGCAGATCTTCGTGAAGGCCCTGCCACCACGCCACCTCAGCGGCCTGCCTGCCTACATGGAACCGCACGCATCGCTGGCCTGGGCGCGTGTCAAAGCGAGGCGGAGCGGCAACGGACGGGACGTGCCTCATTCCCATCCCCAATAAAGCTAATGGACACCTAAGTAGCGCATTTAATGCGCTTTGTCCCGTAATGACGGGCGATAAGCTCGCGCACTATATGCCTTTCCACCTCCTAGGTGCCACTGTGGCAACCCCTTTTCGACTATAAAAGGAGGACCGAGGCATACTGGAGGGGTATTCGTCTCTTTTGGGCAAGTTACACCCCGTAGCTAGCTCAAGAACACAGGAACACTCAATACATCCACCAAAGCAGGACTAGGGTATTACGCATCCTCGTGGCCCGAACCTGGGTAAATGATCCGTGTGCTTCTTGTTAGACCTGCTCTTCTCACAACCCCGCGCCCGCCAACCGCAGAAGGGATTCCTGTGATCCCATAGGTGTCATTTCCCCGACATCTTTGGCGCACCAGGTAGGGGGTGCAGTTGTGAGAATCTAGTTTAGCAGCCAGCCTAGCAGTTCCTCGTCGCTGCGGCTTCCAACGGCGAACGCGAAGGACACCGACGGCAACAGGAAAGCTAAGTCACGCCGGACTTTAAATATTTCCTTTTTACATAAGGTTATTCCCCTCGGAGATCTCGTTCTTTGTATGGAAAACCTGCACGCAAAGGGGCCCTCCCGCGATTGGCAACGCCCCTGTTCTGTTTCGAGTCCGCTCAACAGCTCAAGCGGACGCGTTGAGAGTGGCAGGGCAGCCTTCCGCAACTGGCAACGCTCTCGATTCTGACTCGAGTCAAGCTCGACAGTTCGAGCGGCCGCATTGAGGGCGGTAAGGTGGTTCGCCCGGCAGCAAGCGCACCCGGCAGGCTATCGAGGATCCGTCCTCGAGGCGCCACGCCCTGGGTTACGCGCCGGCAAGCCTACCTGATTAACGTAGGGTGGACATACAGAGAAAGAAATTGAACAGGAAAATAACATGCACTGATTCAAAAGTACTGCAGAGTTATATTACATCAATTGTTGCTGCGGTTCTAACTAAAGATAGAAATTGTCTTGGTCCTGAACCTGCAGCGATGATAAGAAGCGGAGTGCCTAGTCCCGGCGCTGGCCCTCTACCCTCTGGATTCTATCGATGTCGCTGATGATGGGCTTGATACGCTCCTTGAGCAGCGCGAGGTCCACACCCTCCGGCAAGCTCTCCAGCGCAGCATTGAAGTCGAGGTTGGGATTCTAGTATGCCACCTTGGTGAGAACCTTGGTCATGGCACCCCGGCAAAGCCTCTAGGCCTCATTGGCAGGAAAGTCGCCCTGGTGGAGCAGAAATGCTCCAGGGCTCCAAGAACACCCTCGAAGAATAGGGTCAGCCTGGCGTTGGAGGTCGTGCTGCGATCCTGGACGTACCTCACATTTGGCATACCCATGGTGGCCAGCTGCATGGTGATCCTGTCGGCGACGTCCTCGAGGCGGCTGATCCAGCGATTCTCGCCCTCCACAAAGTCCTTGTGGTTGGCGGCTTCGTTCTTCCGCTGCAGCTTCTCGGCCTGCAGATCCTTGGCCAGGGTCTCCTCCCGAGCCTTGGCCTCTGAGAGCATCTCCTCAAGGCCCTCCAGCTTCAGCTTCAGGTCTTTGATGGAGTCGTTGGCCTTGGGCAGCTGCTCAGCCTTGCCGAGGAATGCGCCCTGCGCCTCCGCCAGGGCAACGTTGAGCGTGTCCTTCTCCTTGGCCAGCTTCTGGGTCTGGTCCTTCAGCCCGTCCCGCTCCACCTCCAGCTCCTTCACCATGTCGGCGTGAGCCAGAGCCTGGGTATCGAGTGCCTCCTTGTGCCTCTGCTCCAGCTCCTGGGTCTGCTGCACGAGGAGCTTCTCCACCTCCTCATCCTTGCCGCGGAGCGTTGCGGCAAGCTTCTCCTCACGCGTGGCAAGATCCTCCTCCTGGGAGTTCAGCGCGGCCTCGGCTGCGGGGGCCAAGTTCTTCGCCATCTCCTGGGCCTTCTCGATGTCGGCCCGCTTCATGGTGAGCTCGACGTCGCGCTTGGCCAGCTCACCCTGGGTGACCTTCAGCTCCTCACAAGCCTGGCGGAACCAAGTCTGCGTCTCGGCGACGCGCACCTTGGGGTCCGCCTCCGCCTTGTCCACCGTTGCCATCCTGGACTTGGCCTTGTCTAGGCGGGCGCGGTGGAGCGCCTGGAGCTTCCGGAAATTGGCGCCCATGGCCTGGAGAAGCCGCTCCTCCTGAGAACTTTCACCACCGGTGCTCGGTTCGTCCACAGCCTCAAGCCCAGCGGCGGCAAGCACCTCCTCGTCGAACACCTCTCCCTCGACGGGCGCCCTGGAGCTCGACGACCCTGGAAGGTGGATGAAAAGGTCGTCGCTCACCCTCAGATACCTGCTGGAGCCAGAGGCAGCGGAGGAGGAACCTCGGCAACGGCCTTGCCAGCCTCCCCAGCAGGCCCCTTGCCGGCCTCCTCGATAGTAGCCTTGCCGGGCTCCCCGGCAGGCCCCTTGGCGGCGTCCTCAGCAGCACCCTTGGCGGCCTCCTCGGCGGCGATCTTCTCGGCCTCCGCCTCGGCAGCCTTGGTGACGTCCTCGATGACGGTGTCTATGTCCTCTGGGTCCGCCGAGGGGGGATCTGGATACCGAGAAGGGCATGAGGCGAGGCCAAGGCCAAGATTCAGAAAGAACAGAAAAAGAACAGGAGCGGAAGGCGGGTGACTTACCTGTGTCGGGCTGGGAAGCAGAGGTCCCCTCCTCGCCAACATTTGGCGCCGAGGCGAAGCCACCAGCACCGGGGTTCTCCTCCTCTGTGTGCATGGGCTCGGTGCTTGGTGCCCTTGCCGGGGACGGCCCTCGGGGCGGCATAGTCGATGGGGCGGCGTGTTGGGGGTAGCCCTCTGTGGCTCCTCCTGCTATTGTCCTCTTCCTGCAACCATGACAAGGGCAGCACCAAGAGATCGTGCCCCCAACACACGTTGACGAGGGATGAGTGGTGAACTTACGCTGGGGGCTGTGCCGGGGGCTGCTATCCGGGCTGCTCAACACCACCAGCGGTGTACCGGAAATCCCTGCCGGAGGCTAGCCGCTCGCCGAAGTCCTGGCCCTCTTCACCCTCCGGGCCAGTGTCTCCGCATCCCTGCAAAGATGAAGACAAATCAAGATAAGTGGCATGATCCGAGGAGATGGAGATGACAGAAAGGGACAAGATACTTACTCGTCCTCTACCGCCTCCTCTCCTGCTTTCCTCTTCCTCCTCGGGCTGAGGGACCCGAAGTCAAAGGTGACCTACGCATCGACGTCTGCCGGAGGAGGGGAGGAGGGCGGAGTCTGGACACGCATGGATGAAGAGGGGGCACATGCTCTCTCCTTCGCCACCGCGGCCTTCACCGATTTCTTCGCGACCGCGGCCCTCGTTTGGCGCGCGCATGCCTCCAGAGCTTGCTGGGGCTGCACGACCCTGCCGGGCCGAACCGGCTCGCCAGAGGTGGCCCACCGCAGGACTCGCCCTCTCCCCGTGACCGGAGGGTCGACAGCCTCGGCCTCCTCCGACGATGACTCGTCGACCACATCTTCGACAAAAGGGGCCCCAGTGCCGGCGCTGCTGGCCTCCCCAGCGGACTCCGCCCACTGGGCAAGCTCCTTCTCCTCCGCGGTCGCCTCAGCCTCGTCCTCTACACCGCCAACACTGCCGGCCTGCCTGGCAAGCTCCGCCTCCACCGCCCTGGTGGCGATATAGTCCAAGCCTGCTTGAGTGGTGTCCTGGATAAGCAGCGGCTCGTTGTGGACGTACACCTCCGCCAAGCCATCAAAGAACTCCTGCACCTACTCCTCCGGCGGCGGGACCCAATTTTGGACGGGACTGTGCGCGTTGCAGTCCGGCACCATGGCGATGATGTCGGTCTGGCGCGAGTTGTTGCTCGGCGGGACCACCCCCGCCGGCAACCCAAACAAGGGCCCCTTGACGACCTTGCCGGCCTTTGCAGCCTTGCCGGACCTCTCGGCCCAGCCTTCACGGTTCACGTCGAGCTGAAAGATCTGCTGGCAGAAGTGAGCGTGCCCCATCACCATGAAGTTGTGATTGAGGCCAGGGCGACGCCTCATGATGTCAGCCGCGTTCTGGAAAAGCCAGGCCGGCCTCCCCTTGTTGTGCAGAGGAGCGATTCGGCGACGGAGGAACTCTGCCCCAATCATCTCCAGGGTAAGCCCGGCAATGGTGAGGCGGTGGATCCTGGTGGTGGCGATCTCGAGCTTGTCGTCCTGGGCGTCGACGTCGTTCCTGCGGACCGGTGGCGCCTGGCGGACCCGGACGAACTCTTGTGGATCGTCCTCCTCAATCCAGCACCACCGGCCCCGCCATTCTCCCACCTCTCCGTCTGGGCACCCTCCGGGTACGCCCCTTGGGACCTTGGGATCCAGGTGACTCAGCCAGAAATGGCGCCTCCCTTCTGAATGCAAGGGTAAAAATAATGGTGGAAGAGCGCCGTGTTGGGAAGAACACCGGCGAAGCCCTCACAGAGGTGGGCGACTAGAGCCATGCACGCCATGGCGTTTGGAGTAAAATCCAGAAGGTAGAAGCCAAATGTGTGCATGATATCATTGAAGAAATCGGAGAAAGGGGGCAAAGGCCGCAAGAAAAGTAATCGACGAAGAACGTGTGCCGATTCGGGGCGGCCTCGGCGCAATTAGCGGGGATGACACGCGTGGCTGGGTGCCCCATCGTCTGCCCCCCCCCCCCCCCCGTCTTGCACACCCATAGGTGCTTGAAGCAGTCCTGGAGCTCGAACACGTCGACCGTCAAGGGGAAGTAGGCGAGCTGCATTCGCCACGCCGCCAACTTGCTCTCCGGCGGCTCGCTCATCCTGGCGTCCTTGGCCACTCCCTTGCCTCAGCTGGCCTTGGGTGCCATGGCGGCTGCGCGGCGCAAGGGACAGAAGACGGCGAAGACACCATGGCGGCTAGCAAAGGCGAAAGCCTAGGAAGGAAGGAGAAGGGGACGGCGGTTCCGAGATTGAAGAAGATGTAGGGGTAAATGAGTAGTGCGCCCACAGTTATTCCTTTTTACGGGGAAGGCGCGGGCCGCCGCTTTTCCCATTAACTACGATGTGACGCATGCGTGCGGGAACCGCCCCATGCATGAACCCCACGTCATGCACGACCCTCCACGTCGCGCGTTCAATGCAGGTCGTGGGGAAGCGCAGCGGAGGAAAAGTTAACGCGGTAAAATCCGCCCCACCTGCCCGTGCACCATTCTGGGCTTGGCCCAACAATGCGTCACGCTTATGTGTGGCCCAGACCCGGGGGCTCCTGTCGGTGTACAAAAGTAGGGGATCTCCTTTTGACCCCTATACTTGTGCACGGGCAGTCAGAGCCGCGCACCGGGCCACACTTAGCAGGGCAAAGGAGGGAAGCCGGAAAGAAGCTGGGGCACAAGGCGGTCAAGGCAACACCAAGACCAGAAACACCAGAGAGCAAGAGGGCGAGGTGGACTCCCCCGGCAAGGCTCTTGCTGGGGCGGCCTCCGCGGCCCCGGCAAGAGCCTTGCCGGGGCAACTTACCCAACGTCAGCAGAGCAAGCCACCCTTGAGCCCAAGGTTTCCAAATGCCGTCGGCAACTACATTGGAACCAAGGCTCGGGAGGCACCTCCGTGGTGGCATGCAGATCTTTGTCAAGATCATAAACACACGATCAGATGAGGACCAGAAGATGACGACCCTCGGCGGGATCCTAGCCGAGTGGATCCACAAGACCCCCGGCAAGCGCCTTGCCGGGGATGACTGCAACGCCACTGTGGCAGGCCCCCGGCAAGACCCTTGCCGAGGGCATCAGCGGGGCCATAGCCAGGCACGCACCAGCCAAGACTCCACCGCCGTTCCCAAGCAGCTGCTAGCTCAAACAGCTGGGCAGGCGCCTGCGTGGCGACGGGCGGCCTCTACACCAACTCAGCAAGCACCTACGTGGTGAAATGCAGATCTTCGTGAATACCCTGCCACCGCGCCACCTCAGCTGCCTGCCTGTCTACATGGCACCGCACGCATCGCTGGCCTGGGCGCGTGTCAAAGCGAGACGGAGCGGCGACGGACGGGACGGGCCTCGTTCCCGTCCCCAATAAAGCTAATGGACACCTAAGTAGCGCATTTAATGCGCTTTGTCCTGTAATGCCGGGCGATAAGCTCGCGCACTGTACGCCTTTCCACCTCCTGTGTGCCACTGTGGCAATCCCTTTTCGACTATAAAAGGAGGCCCAAAGCATACTGGATGGGGATTCGGCTCTTTTGGGCAAGTTACACCCCGTAGCTAGTTCAAGAACACAGGAACACTCAATACATCCACCCAAGCAGGACTAGGGTATTACGCATCCTCGCGGCCCGAACCTGGGTAAACGATCCTTGTGCTTCCTGTTAGACCTGGTCTCCTCACAACCCCGCGCCCGCCAACCGCAGAAGGGATTCCAGTGATCCCATGGGTGTCGTTTCCCCGACAGCCAGTCACCGTCAAATGTCGGTCAACCAAAGCTTGAGCTCATGCATTGTCAGGATTCCCTCCCAAATGCTCGGATTGCTGGGTTTGAACTACATCAAACCCTGCGTACGTATCTCGCCCTTAACTACCTTGCCTTCATGGTTGTTGTCTATATCGAGAGGTAGGCACCACATCTAAATTGTACATTATTCTATATTGAAAACAAACATCACCCCTTCCCAAAATACATCATTTTGGGCCGCATGCAAGAGGTGCTGGTTTTGTGGTCCCTCTAGTGCGATGTTTATGATGGTTCAATCTATTGGCCCAAGCGGTTTATCGACAACCACAACTGTCATTTGACCAAATGAAAGATTCATTGGTCCGTCTTATGGTAGGTCATGGTGACATGCATATATGATCAAAGTATCGATCATTACATGCACCCGCCCCGCTGACACGAAGTGGGAGCTGCTGGGCCAAGCATCCTAGCTAGATACGACATTATGTCATTATATATATCCTAGCTAGGTGGTTGTTAGGGTGCTTTCGGGTTTGCGAGGCAGGTGCCACCAAAGTTATGCATTGTGTATTTAAAGTTTTAAACATCCCCAATATTCGTACATATATTTGGCCACTTCCAAGTGGTTCTTGACTTCTGACCCCTCTCATGGATCTTCAATGACGCGCCCAACCATGGGCCCGGGAGGTCAAAGTTGTGCATTGTAATTTTGAACATCACATACCACCCTTTACACTGATATATATTTGGGCCACATGCTGGTATGGCTGTCTTTTGACCCTCCCTAACGTTATTTTTTGCTGCAAAGACTTTGATGATCCTCAATGGACACGGGGTATAATATCTTAACCGTGTGCGATACAAGTGCGATGTGAATCACCACGACCGCGCAAGCGCGAGCAAATTAAGGTGCATGTACTGGCTCAACCATGTGCGATGCAAGTGCGCTGAAATCACCACGACCGCGCAAGCGCGAGCAAAGGGTGGAAGTACTGGCTCAACCGTGTACGATGCAAGTGCGCTGAAATCACCACGACCGCGCAAGTGCGAGCAAAGGGTGGAGGTACTGGCTCAACCGTGTGCGATGCAAGTGCGCTGAAATCACCACGACCGCGCAAGCGCGAGCAAAGGGTGGAGGTACTGGCTTAACCGTGTGCGATTCAAGTGCGCTGTAAAACCACCACGTTTGGAAGCTAAAGGTGGGTAAGTTTATTTGGAAATTAGGATGAACCGTGTGCGATAGACCAGCTAGCTAGACATATAAAAAACAAACTACCCGCGTTGAGCGTTGCAAAAATCGGTGGACCGTGCGCGATCTTGGGCACTGTCGCCCCGCATCAATTCCTTCACCCAAATTTTAATAGCCGCCGTACTTCAATCATCTCCCACACTCCTCCAGCACCGACCTTATAGTAAAATTGCAGTAGCCGAGGCATTTGAACCGTCGCCCTCCCTCGTCCACCACCATCTCCACCCATCATTACTAAAATTATCAGTAGCCGCGGCGTATCCTCAAACACCCCCCCTCCACAGTCCCCCACCCGTCCCCCTCCCCCCTTCGAACCCTAGCTCACGGCCACCGCCAACCCTGCCGGTCTACCCGTTCCTCCTGGCTTACATAATAAAGTTCAGGTTATCCAGCGATTCCCATACCATCGCCCCAATCCCCTGAGTTTATAGATGAGGCATGCGGTGTCCCTCCATGCCAGATCCACATCCCCTGCTCCAGAATGTCACAGCCTAAGCTCGACCACGTATCCCAGGGAGCCCACGAGTGTTCGGCCAAGAAGAGGTTTATCATGGCCTCTCCGGTGGACGTTGGCGAGGTGGCCACCGTTCACCCCGACCTGTCGATCCCGGAGCAACACGTCGCCACGGAAGCCAGCGAAGACGTTCACTATGTTGCCATGCCGAAGGCTTCATGTCAGCGGGCTAGCGTATTACTGTATCTCGGGAAAGCTGGCTATGACATCAAGCTCGTCCACACCGACGGCTTCACGTGGGCCATGTCACAGGTTAAGTGGTCCATCCCCAACCCCTCTGGTTCAACCACCATCGATCTCTTCGATGGCCCTGCCGCTGATCTCCTCCGCCAAGCGGTCAAGGATTTGAGAGCTTTATACGCCATCGAGCCCATTTTCTCACTTCTGAAGGACACGTTCTACGACGGCACCTTGGGATCCTCAATTGCCATGTCAGATCTCATTGACCACGACCACGACCAGGAGGAGGGCACCCACGAAGGTTCTTCCAAGGTGAAACAGCCCATCTGTGACATCAGAGAGCGCACCATGGGTCTATGCTCTTCCAACTAGAAGGATCTCGTCAATGAAATGTGAGGCAACATTCTATCAGCAAATATTACCTTTTCTAGCTTGCCAACCCGTACCCTTTGTTGTAGTAGCATTTGACGTGTGGTGCTTTAACTGTGCCGTGTTTAATTATTCCCGTTATGCAAAAATGTATTGTTCAATAGGTGTATGTGATGTTTAAGTATGAATTGTCCGCTTTAGTTTCACAAATGGATATATTTGGTTGTTCATAGTGAGTAGATGCCTTGTTTATCTGTATTTGGTTGTTAGGTTGGTTGGAGTGAGCATTTTTTCAGTTATCGAGGAGATGCCTTGTTTATCTGTATTTGGTTCTTAGTTTGGTTGCAGTGAGTATTTGTCCAGTTATCAAGCAGATGCCTTGTTTATCTGTATTTGGTTGTTAGGTTGCTTTTTTTAGCATTTGTCCAGTTATCAAGCAGATGCCTTGTTTATCTGTATTTGGTTGTTAGGTTGCTTTTTTTAGCATTTCTCCAGTTATCAAGCAGATGCCTTGTTTATCTTTATCTGCTTGTTAGGTTCGTTGCATTGAGCATTTGTCCAGTTTTCAAGCATATGCCCTGTTTATCTGTATTTGCCTGTTAGGTTGGTTGCAGTGAGAGCCTGTCCAGTTTTCAATGGCTATATTTGGTTGTTATACTGGTCATTTATGCCTTGTTTATTTCAGTCACTCACAATGTGTGGTTCATTATGTGCAAGTCGGAACTATGCCGCTCGACTACATCAATACTAGTTTCAACGGCTATATTTGGTTCCAGTTATTCCTGGTGTAGTCAACACATGCCCTTTATTTCAGTTTTACACATTTATCCAGTGTGACGTTTAAGCATTACCTACGTTCTACTCATTTTCAACAGTACCAGTTTGAATTGCAATATTTGATGGCTGTTAAGCCCGCTGTCGATAACATTGCCTTCCATTTTATATATGCTTTAACAGGATGCTGAAACCAACACATTCAAGCTATCATTTGGAGATGATGTTGTTTACCTTTGCCATATTTGTTTGATGTTAAGATTGTTGTACTTATCATGCCTTTCCATGCCTTTCCGCTGAGGTTAGCTTCATCCCTCGGCTTGTACTCCCCCGTCGTTCCATAATGTAGTGCATATAGATCCAGGCCTGGACACTAGTTAGCTTCTAATATTGACTTGTTGCTTGTAGGTACATATGCCCTTGGCAAGGATCCACGCATTGACCCTTTTTGCGTATGGGGCAATGAGATATTGATGAACAAGCATCAAGTGAGGAAACTTATAAGGATTATTAGCAAAAAGATACGAATGGTGGCAAGCAAACTATTTGTTTATGCTCTATCCAACACAACAGTGAGCTGTAGGATGGTAACTACAAACTCTGCAGCCTTCTCTTTTGAATGCCCATAATGAGTTGTTAGACAACAATGTCTGAATCTTTTTCGTTCCCAGTGGTTCCCGAAGCAGTTCACTCAAGATTACCTCGCAAAGTACATGATTGGTTGACACGCAATGAAGGTTAAAGTATTTCATCCAGACTGCAATGAGCATCGAGAAGTCCTAATGAAGACAGTGAAGGATGCACGGGAAGCCATCACAAGGGGTTGGCCTAGAGTCGTGCGCGCCTTATGCATGGAGGAGGGCACAATATGGGCATTCCGCTTCACCTTCTCCAGCAACCAGAATGTCTTTCGCCTCTCTCTTTACAGCCTTTAGTACAACTGTGGTTCATCATTCTTTACTTGGTGCTTCGTAGTTCTTCAGTATACGTACATGTGCATTGAATTATGGATTCATGGTTGAACCTATATTTGTAATAAACATGGTTGGATATGAAATAAGTGATTGCCTACTTTCAAATTCATAACATGTGGTTTTTAAATTAGGGATTAATTATGGATTAAATAGGGATTACACTGCAGACGGTTTGCGAAAGTGAAACGTCTGCGATATACGTGGAGATCAGAAACGTTCCTAGGATCCACTACGTGTGTGATCAATCTCTAGTGCACACACGACTTTCTCTTGAAAACTATTTGCGTTAGGCGACCTTGCGCAAATGTTTATCAAACAAAATGTGTGTGTGATGGACTGCCTTTGCCACATAGTTTCTTTCTACGCACCGTGTGTGATGCATTCAATAACGCAAACGATAAAATTATTAATATTGTGTGCAATGGAAACGCTATCACAAATGATTTAACGGGAAAAATTGTTTGTGATGTACTTGTGAACGGAAACGTTTTCCTTGGAGCGACTGTGTGGGATGTGCATACGAACGGAAACATTTAGCGGGGACTGACTGTGTGGGATGTACTTGCGACCGAAAACAATTTTGTCGTATAATTGTATTTTTTTATTTGTAATGTATGCGTTTCCGTATTTGAGCGTTCGGTCGCACACGACCTCATTTTTCCGAACGTGTGTGCCAGGAGGGCATATCCCCGACGGTTTCTGGGTCATGTGGGAAGGACCCCCCGTATCGCCCACACTCACGTGGAGACGGTTCCAGATGCCGTCACAGAAAGGGGTTTTAAACCGTTTGTTTAGGACCGATGCGCACCAGTGCTATGTGAATACTCTCTAACATCTAAGAATTTCAGATCTAGGTATTTTATTCAAACATCAAGCAAAACAAAATAAAATAAAATGACGCTCCAAGCAAAACACATATCATGTGGTGAATAAAAATATAGCTCCAACTAAAGTTAATGATGAACGAAGAAGAAAGAGGTGCCTTGGTCATCCTTGAATGTTACCTTTGGGTGCCTTGGTAATCCCCAAGCTTAGGTTCTTGCCACTCCTTATTCCATAGTCCATTGAATCTTTACACAAAACTTGAAAACTTCACAACAGAAAATTCAACAGAAAACTCGTAAGCTCCGTTAGTATAAGAAAATAAATCACCACTTAGGTACTGTTGTGAACTCATTCTAAATTCATATTTGTGTAATATATACTGTATTTCAACTTCTCTATGGTTTATATCCTCCGATACTACTCATACATTCATCGAAATAAGCAAACAACACATAGAAAACAGAATCTGTCAAAAATAGAACAGTCTGTAGTAATCTGATTTGTTCGAATACTTCTGTAACTCCACAAATTCTGAAAAACTAGGAAAGCCTGGATAATTTGTATACTGATCTTCTGCAAAAAGAATTAGCATTTTATCATGTTCTGGTGAATTTTAACAATTATTTTCGTCAGCACAAAGTTTCTGTCTTTTTCAGCAAGATCAAACAACTATCACCCAAGAAGATCCTATTGGTTCTACTTGGCACAAATACTAATTAAAACATAAACCACATCTAACCAGAGGCTATATAGATTAATTATTACTAAACAGGAGCAAAAATCAATGAACAAAAATAAAATTGGGTTGCCTCCCGACAAGCGCTAACGTTTAACGCCCCTAGCTAGGCATGATGATTTCAATGACGCTCACATAAAAGATAAGAATTGAAACATAAATAGGGCATCATGAAGAATATGACTAGCACATTTAATTCTAACCCACTTCCTATGCATAGGGATTTTGTGAACAATTTATGGGAACAATAATCAACTAGCATAGGAAGGCAAAACAAGCATAACTTTAAAATTTTAAGCACATAGAGAGGAAACTTGATATTATTGCAGTTCCTACAAGCATATATTCCTCCCTCATAATAATTTTCAGTAGCATCATGAATGAATTCAACAATATAACCATCACATAAAGCATTCTTTTCATGATCTACAAGCATAGAATTTTTATTACTCTCCACATAAGCAATTTTCTTCTCATTCGGAATAGTGAGAGTATCATAAGAAACTTGAATACTATAAATTGTTTCCACATTGAAAGAATAAAGTTCAAAAAAAGGGTAATCATAATCATGACAAGTTTTATAAATATAATTATCACTACTTTTTATAGCATAAGTACCATCACAATAATTATCATAAGTAGCATCTTTGTTTTCATCATAATCGATTGAAATCACTTCCAAGATAGTGGAATCATTACTAAATAAAGTCATGACCTCTCCAAATCCACTTTTATAATTATCACAATACGATTCAACAGCCTCCAAAATAGTCATCAATATAATCATCATAAGTAGGAGGCATGCTATCATCATAATAAATTTGCATATCAAAACTTGGGATACTAAAATTATCATCTTCATTAAACATATCATCCCCAAGCTTGGTACAAACATTAATTGCAGCAAATAAATTCTCAAACATGTCATTCTCATCAAACATAGCATCCCCAAGCTTGGGACTTTTCATATCATAAGCATAATTACTCTCATCATTAATAGTATGGATAGCACCAATATTATAGCAACTATTATCATCACAATGAGTAGTAGGAGCAACATCATTTGAGAGGGATGCCTTTTTTCCTTTGCTTCTCCGTCTTTTCTTTTTCTTCTTCGCATCATGTGTGGGTTTAATCCTCTTTTTGGAGCTCCTTATTAATGAGATTGGTTGAATAGAAGACTCCTCCTCGTTACCTGATTCATCATAAGAAAGAATAGGAGGATATTGGGAAATCTCCTCCCTTTCTTTAGTATTCTCTTCTATTTTTTCTTGTCTTTATGTAATTGCCAATATAAGGATTTCCAATGCAATTCACCGCACAATACATATAAATTTCCTCTAGATCAAAATCAAGAACTTTATCAAGGACAAATTCTGGCATATTCTTAGTTATACGTTTCATTTCTTCATAACCCACAAGCAGACTAAGTTCATTATGATGCACAAGGGAAATCAAGTCATCACAATTTTTGGACACGATACGATCATGAAACAATTTGCATTCGATATTTAAATGACCACGTTCATTGCAAAGTTCACAAGGATGACTAAGAAAATTTAAATTTTTAGCACAAACATCTAGCCTTTCTTGCAACCATTTGGTTTCTAAATACTTATGCCTCTTGCAAAATCTATCTTCCCAATTTGGTGTGTACCTGCAAACTCTATGCACTCCAAAATATAAGAGACATTTTCATCATGACTAGTGCAATCATCATTAGTACTATGGATGTTCAAAGAAATCGTACTAACAACAGTGCAATCATGCTCATCATTCAAAGATTTAGTGCCAAACATTTTAATGCATTCTTCTTCTAACATATTTCTACAATTATCGGAATCCTTATTTTCATGAAAGATATGAAAAAGCTGAAGCATATGAGGCACCCTTAATTCCATTTTTTTGTAGATTTCTTTTATAAACTAAACTAGTGATAAAACAAGAAACTAAAAGATTCGATTGCAAGATCTAAAGATATACCTTCAAGCACTCACCTCCCCGGCGACGGCGCAAGAAATTGCTTGATGACTACTACACAACCTTCTTCTTGTAGACGTTGTTGGGCCTCCAAGTGGAGAGGTTTGTAGGATAGTAGCAAATTTACCTCAAGTGGATGACCTAAGGTTTATCAATTCGTGGGCGGCGTAGGATGAAGATGGTCTCTCTCAAGCAACCCTGCAACCAAATAACAAAGAGTCTCTTGTGTCCCCAACCAAATTGTATAGGTGCACTAGTTCGATGAAGATATGGTGATACAAGTGCAATATGGATGGTAGATATAGGTTTTTGTAATCTGAAAATATAAAAACAGCAAGGTAGCAAGCGATAAAAGTGAGCGTAAACAGTATTCACTACTAGGAAAAGGCCTACTAGTGGCGCACCAGTTTTGCCTACTAATGGCGCACTACTGGTGCGCCACTAGTACCACGCCACTAGTATTAAATACTAATGGCGCACCACTGGTGCGCCATTAGTATCTAGTATACTAATGGCGCACCACTGGTGCGCCATTAGTATCTAGTATACTAATGGCGCACCACTGGTGCGCCATTAGTATAGGCCACTGGTGCGCCATTAGTATAGGCCGCGGTGCGCCATTAGTATTTTTGAATTTTGAAGGCAGCAAAATAGTAGTGGCGCACCATCTAACCCCCACCGTGCGCCATTGCTATTTTTGAATTTTCAATTTGGATCTGGATCGCGATTTTTTTGCCCATTTTTTGCTCGTTTTTTTTGCTTGTTTTTTTCATGAATTTTTTTCAAATTTTGTTCTCTTTTTTGGATCTTGTACGTTCTTTTGCCGTGTTCTTTTGCCGGAGAGGAGTTCGCCAGAGAGGAGGGCCGAGGTCACCGGAGAGGAGGAGGAGGAGGTCACTTGAGAGGCGCTCGCCTACATCGCCGGAGAGGAGGAGGAGGTCGCCGGAGAGGAGTTCACCGGAGCACCGGAGAGGAGGAAGGAGAAACCGTGAGGGGAGGGGAGGAGAGGAGGGAGGAGGAGCTCACCGGAGAGGAGGGAGGAGAAACCGTGAGGGGAGGGGAGGAGAGGAGGGAGGAGGAGGTCGCTGGAGAGGAGGAGGAGGTTGCCGGAGAGGAGGAGGGTAGTATGGTGGAGGAGAGAAGGGGAGAGTGGAGGAGAGGAGGAGATGGAGTGGAGGAGAGGTGGAGTGGAGGAGAAGAATGAAGAGGTAAGGAGGAGAGGACCACACCCAGCCATATATACGGCATAGTAATGGCGCACCGTGGGCAGGTGCGCCATTACTAACTTTTTTTATTTTTTTATTTATTTTGCATTTTGAAGGCGGGAAGATAGTAATGGCGCACCATGGGCAAGTGCGCCATTAGTAAGTTTGAATTTTTTTGAATTTTTTGCCTCTCCAGATCTTACAAGCCCCGTAACTTTTCGAGTAGATGATTTTTCATATAAAAAACTTTTTCATCCGAGTTCGTATGCAAAAGTTATGCCCATTTTACAAATTCTCGAGAGATTTTGCAAAAAAGTCGAAAATTCATGTTTGTAAATTTCGCTAACAACTAGACCACATATCACATGGGAATCTTATTTTCTTTTATTTTTTTGACATTTCTATCATTTTCTTTTATTTTTTTAAACTGAAAAGGCGGTCCACAGGGGGGGTGCATTCGGGGGAATGTTTGGGCCAAACTACTAATGGCGCACCGTGGGTGTGGTGCGCCATTACTAGCTCAACTAGTAATGGCGCACCGTGGGTGTGGTGCGCCATTACTAGTTCAACTAGTAATGGCGCACCACACCCACGGTGCGCCATTAGTAGTTTAAAAAATAAAAAATTTGAAAAAAAATTTGAAACATATTTACTAATGGCGCACCGTGGGAGTGGTGCGCCATTACTAGTTTAACAAGTAATGGTGCACTATCCCCTGGTGCGCCATTAGTAGTTTTGAAAAAAAATTACTAATGGCGCACCGTGGATGTGGTGCGCCACTAGTATTTGCACACTATTGGCGCACCAACACATGGTGCGCCATTACTATTTAGTAATGGCGCACCACATGCATAGTGCGCCATTAGTGTCCATATTGGCTGTAGCTGTTTTTGTAGTAGTGATTGCAATGCTAGGAAACAAGGCCTAGGGTTCATACTTTCACTAGTGCAAGTTCTCTCAACAATAATAACATAATTGGATCATATAACTACCCCTCAACATGCAACAAAGAGTCACTCCAAAGTCAATAATAGCAGAGAACAAATGAAGAGATTATTGTAGGGCAAGAAACCACCTCAAAGTTATTCTTTCTGATAGATCTATTCAAGAGTCCGTAGTAAAATAACACGAAGCTATTCTTTCCGTTCGATCTATCCTAGAGTTTGTACAAGAATAAAACCTTAAGACACAAGTCAACCAAAACCCTAATGTCACCTATATACTCCAATGTCACCTCAAGTATCCGTGGGTATGATTATACGATATGGATCACACAATCTCAGATTCATCTATTCAAACCAACACAAAGTACTTCAAAGAGTGCCCCAAAGTTTCTACCGGAGAGTCAAGACGAAAACGTGTGCCAACCCCAATGCATATGTTCACAAGGTCACTGAACCCGCAAGTTGATCACCAAAACATACGTCAAGTGGATCACGTGAATATCCCATTGTCACCACAGATAAGCACATGCAAGACATACATCAAGTGTTCTCAAATCCTTAAAGACTCAATCCGACAAGACAACTTCAAAAGGAAAACTCAATCCATTACAAGAGATAGAGGGGGAGAAACATCATAAGATCCAACTATAATAGCAAAGCTCGCGATACATCAAGATTGTGCCGAATCAAGAACATGAGAGAGAGAGAGAGATCAAACACATAGCTACTGGTACATACCCTCAGCCCCGAGGGTGAACTACTCCCTCCTCGTCATGGAGAGCGCCGGGATGATGAAGATGGCCACCGGTGAGGGATCCCCCCTCCGGCAGGCGCCGGAACACGGTCCCGATTGGTTTTTGGTGGCTACAGAGGCTTGCGGCGGCGGAACTCCCGATCTAGGTTATGTTCTGGCAGTTTGGGTATATATAAGAGGTGTCGGCATCGGGGACAAGTCAAGGGGATCTCCGAGGCGGCCACGAGGTAGGGGGCGCGCCCCCCACCCTCGTGGGGTCCTCGGGACTCTTCTGGTCCATCTCCGATACTCCGTGGGCTTCTTCTGGTCCAAAAATAAACTCCGTGAAATTTCAGGTCAATTGGACTCCGTTTGGTTTTCCTTTTCTGCGATACCAAAAAACAAGGAAAAATAGAAACTGGCACTGGGCTCTAGGTTAATAGGTTAGTCCCCAAAATTATATAAAATAGCATATAAATGCATATAAAACATCCTAAATGGATAATATAATAGCATGGAACAATCAAAAATTATAGATACGTTGGAGACGTATCACTAATCCACGAGTCAGAAGATGAAGAACAAGAAGCGCAACAACAGGTGCAAGGATTAGGCAACGATGACCGTCGAAGGATCGGGCACACCTAGTACCGGCAAGAAGGCTAAGGCCAAAGCTCCCGGCAAGGAAGCTGTCGTGTGCGCTGATTGCCGGGAGGCTGCGGCTACCAAGAAGGTTGGGAAAGGCGATGGGCCGTATTGCTAGATTCATGAGACCAAAGGCCACGATCTCCAAGAGTGTCATCAGGTTGAGCAGCTCGTCCAGAGGCTGATGGCTGAATTTGAGAAGCATGATAAGGAAAAAAATGCCAGAATGGCGCTGGAGGGAAGGGCCGAGGCGGTGAAGCAAATCGCCCCGTCAAGGCTCTTCGGAACCAAGGAAAACCCGCAAGGGGCCGAGAGAAGGAAGGTTGCAATAATGAGAGTGATGAAGGAGATGAAGAGGAAACTAGCGAGCAAGAATTCCAGAAGGTCACTGACGCCCTATGCATTGACGGGGGTGCATCTTTGCACTCCTCTCACCGCCCACTTAAACGGTGGGTGCGTGAGGTCAATGCCGTGAAGCCAGCGGCAGAGTCTCGGAAGCCGCTTGTCGGTGTGGAACGACACCTATGGGAACAAGAATCCCTACTACGGTTGTCGGGGCGCAGGGTTGTGAGAAGAGCAGGATTAGTAATCAGCACAAGGATCGTTTACCCAGGTTCAGGCCGCGAGGATGCGTAAAACCCTAGTCCTGCTTTGGTGGATGTATTGAGTATTCTTGAGCTCTTGAACTAGCTACGGTGGCTGAGTAGTTCCAAGGAGCCGAATCCTTCTCCAGTATGCCATGGGCCTCCTTTTATAGTCGAAAGGGCTGCCACAGTGGCACAGAGGAGGTGGAAAGGCGTACAGTGCTACGAGCTTACCGATCGTATTACAGGACAAGATGCTTTTAATGCATCACTTAGGTGTCCCATTACTTTATTGGGGATCGGAACAAGGCCCGTCCTGTCCGTCGTCGCTCCTCCTTGCTTCGACACGCGCCCTGGTCAGTGATGCATGCGGCGCCATGTAGGGAGGCAGGCAGCTAAGGTGGTACGGTGGCAAAGTCTTCACGAAGATCTACATGCGCCATGCAGGCGCTTGTTGAGTTGTCCTGGGAGCTGCATGTTGCTACGCTGGTGCCTGCCCAGCTGGTTGAGCTTGCAGTTGCATGCGAACGGGGGTGGAGACTTGGCTGGTGCGGGCATGGCAGTGGCCCTGCTGGCGTCCTCGGTGAGGGCCTTGCCTGGTGGCCCGGCAAGGCCACCCGGCAAGGGTCTTGCCGTGGCGCGCTGTCGTCCCTGGCAAGGATCTTGCCGGGGGTCTTGTGGCTCTCCTCGGCAAAGATCTTGCCGAGGACCGTTGTCTTTTAATCCTCATATGATCATGAATATTCCTTGGTGTTGACAAAGATCTGCATGCCACCATGGAGGTGCCTCCCGAACCCTAGTTCCAACGTGGTTGGTTGAGTTGGAACCCATCGGCTTGAGGGTGGCTCACTCCGCTAGTGTGGGTGAGCCTCCCCGGCAAGGGTCTTGTCGGGTCTGCTGAGGCTGCCCCGGCAAGGGTCTTGCTGGGGGAGCCTGCTTCGTCCTTCCGCTTCTTTGTGTTCTTGGCCTTGGCGTTGCCTTGGTTGTCTTGGGCTTCGGTTTTACCTCGGTTCACCTCCCCTGTTCTGTTCGGTGCGGCCATGGGCGCGGCTCCGACTGTCTGTGCACAGGTAAAGGGGTACAAAGGTGCGCCCCTTCTTTTGTACACCGATAGGAGCCCCCGGACTAGGGCCACACATAAGCGCGAAACGTTGTTGGGCCAGGCCCAAAATGGTGCGCGGGCAGGAGGGGCGGTTTTTACCGCGGTTATTTTCCGTCCGCTGCGCTTCCCCATGACCCACGTTGAATGCGCGACATGGAGGGGTGCGTACGTGACGTGGGCGGCATGCGTGGCGCGGTTTCCGCAGGCATGCGTCACGTCGCGATACAGGGGCGGCTCGCGCCTTCCCCATGAAGAGGGAGAGGTGTAAAGGCGCGGCGCATTTACTGAATGGGGCCGTGTTGTGGTCTTCAAGGCGTCCACACCCCACGATCATGGTGTGAGGAGAGGTTGCTTCACCCGTCCCCTCGGTTCTGCATGTTCGCCACGCATCCTCCATGCGCTTGGGGTGGCAAGCGGTGGAGACGGGAAACCGGGCCGTCGCTGGTTGGGGCAGCGGGTCGGTCTCGATTCCCTGTGCCTCTGGTGGCTGGATTGGCCGAGCGGGGCGGCCGAGCCCCGACCCCGCCCCTTTATAAGGACAGGGAAGGGGAGATGTCATCCCGCATTCTTCTATCTTCTATCTCCTCCTGCTTCTCCTTCTTCCTCCGCCATGGAGAAGGGGAACCCTGGTCCCTCGACGGTGGCGGCGAGGGTCGCCGCTCGACAGCGCGTCCCTCCTCCTCCTGAACCCACGGCGGTGGAGCCGGCCGCGAGGGGAAGGGGGAGGGGGCGAGGCCATGGGCGAAGCCGTGGCAGAGGTCGTGGTGCCCGGGGAAGAGGCGGACGGGGCGGCGCGCCGGCCTCACCCCCGCCAATGATGCCCTTCCTGACGGAGGGCCACGTTAGAGACCATCCCCGCGAGTTCCTCATCAGGCTGCGCCGGCCTCCGCGTCGTCGTCTTCGTCTTCCTGCCCCGTTTGCTCGGGAGATGGAGCGTGACCCGCCCCAGACCCTCAGGTTGCACATGAGGGGCTGCGGGAATGGGGGCACGCGGGTCGATGTCGACTTCCTGGCTCCTCGGGTCATGTGCCTCCACCGTGGATGGAAGACATTCGCTCGCATCCATAGCCTGACGGCGGGGCTCGTCCTCTACTTCAAATTAATGGAGGACGGGTTGCTCTCCGTCAAGGTCTTCGGAGATTTTGGAACTCGCCTGAAGTGCTCCGTGGAGAGCTCCTCCGACGATGGAAGCTCTTCCTCGAGCGAAAGTGATGAGGAGGATAGCAGGGCAGATGACGGGGACAAGTCCGACTAGGCGTCGGACGCCCCGCGCCTGGGCGGGTGCAGCAGCAGCAGCATCTGCACCTGGACGCTCCTCCGGTGGAGTTTTGCCGGCGGAGGGGCCAGCTCCTTGGCGACCGGCATCGGGAGGCTGCGGAAGAGGAAGAGGGCGGGCGGCAAGGCCGTCAACTCAGAGTACGCGGACACCGAAGCCTTCGTCGCCTGTCCGGCGACCTGCCGCCTCGTCTTCCAGCTCCTTTCCCGGCACCGTTATCACCGGCCCACCCTTGGGTAGCCACCGAGGTGTTATCTAGGTGCTTTCTGCTGCTCGTAGCTCGCCTAGGCGCCCCTTTTGCCCTTTCGCCTTCTTGACCTGCCTCCTGTGGGGGATGTTTTTAATGAAAAAGGAATGTTTGCCGGGTTTTTTGTTCGTGGGTGGACCCCGCGACGAGGAGCAAATCCTTGTTACTATTTAATATAAACGTTTTTCACCCGGCAACAGGCCTTGCCGTCCCCCTCACTTCGCTCGACCATTCTCGTGCCCTTGGCGGTGGCAGGGATGAAGTGGGCTTAGGCCCCGTTCTATCTCCTTGCCACCGCGGCTACAACCAAATCCAGACCCAGGAGATAATCCTTAGGTATAGGAAAAAGGGGAGCACGGTAGCCTGGAGATAAAACGAGGTTTCCCATGCCCTAGTTCCGTTCCGAAATGCATGACAGAGGATGAAAGACTTATCTGGATCTGCAGCCCCCAGCAACCTTGTCTCGCCGCGGTTGGATCCTTGTACTTGCAGCCCCCGGCAACCCTGGTTTGTCGGGGTCGGGACGCCGGTCCGTTGCCTTTCTTCCAAGTAGCTCAACAGAAGTGCCCATGTGCCCTGCGAACCAAAGGAGGGCAGAAAAGAATAGAGAGACGCGCACTCGACCTCTAGGCTAGGGGTTAGTCGCTGCTAAGAACTATCAACCCTCACCAAGGAAGAGACTCGACCTAGCATGCATGCTATAACTTAGGGCGCCAGCGCTTCATTTATTTGTGCTCAGGCTCTGCGCCTGGCTTTGTACAAAGGGTTACATGCCTTGCCGGGAAGCCTTGTACAAAAGGTGGCTTGTCGGGGGGCCCGGCAAGCCGCGCCTTATGGGTAAAACTTGCGAAGATGCTCGATGTTCCAGGAGTTGCTTACTGGAACAACATCTCCGGTCTCCAGGCGGACTGCGCCAGGCCTGGTGACTCGTATTACCCGATAAGGGCCTTCCCACTTCGGCATCACCTTGTTGGAATTCTTGGCCGACTGAACGCACGGAAGAACAAGGTCGCCTTCCTCAAAGCTTTGGGCATGAACCTTGCGGCTATGGTAGCGGCGCAAGGCTTGCTGGTAGCGTGCTGCTCTCACAGCCGCCCGAACACGATCTTCCTCAAGGAGCGTCGCGTCATCTTGCTGCAACTGCTCTTGCTCAAGCTCATCATAAGCAAGCACTCGAGGTGACCCGTATATGAGTTCCGTGGGGACAACTGCCTCCACCCCATATACTAGGGCAAAGGGTGTCTGACCGGTGGCTCGATTTGGCACCGGCCTGACCGACCAAAGAACCGCTGGCAACTCACCAATCCAGCGCCTTCCGCTCTTGTGCAGCCTGTCAAAGGTCTTCGTTCTCAGGCCTCGCAACACTTCAGCATTCGCCCTCTCTGCCTGGCCGTTGCTCCGGGGTGTGCCATGTAAGCAAAACAGACCTTGCTGCCGAGGTCTTGAATGTACTGCATGAAGGTGTGGCTTGTGAACTGCGTGTCGTTGTCGGTGATGAATCTGTTTAGCACACCAAAACGGAAGACTAGTCCCTGGAAGAACTTGACGGCTGACTGTGTTGTCACCTTCCTCACTGGTTCCACCTCTGGCCACTTTGTGAACTTGTCGATTGCAACGTACAAGTACTCAAAGCCCCCGACAGCACGGGGGAAAGGGCCCAGTATGTCGAGCCCCCAGACCGAGAATGGCCAGGAGAGAGGGATCGTTTGAAGGGCTTGAGCTGGTTGATGAAGCTTCTTTTAATGGAACTGACACGCTTCACACTTGGTTACTAGCGTCGCCGCATCCTGGAGGGCGGTGGGCCAGAAGAAACCTTGCCGAAACGCCTTGCCGACAAGGGCCCTCGACCCTATGTGGGAGCCACATATGCCTCCATGTATCTCTGCCAACATTTGCAGTCCTTCCTCCCGGGGGATGCACTTCAATTTCACACCATTCGACCTTCTCCTGTACAGGACGTCATCGACGAACTGGTATAGGGCAGACCGACGGGCTACTTTTTTCACTTCTTCCTGCTCCTCAGGAAGTTCCCCTGTTTGGAGGAATCGGACACTATGCTGCGCCCACGCTGGAGACTGGGGCTCGACGACAAGGACCAAAGGCATTTCCTCTGCCATGGCAGCGGCTGTCTCCACGGCCAGGGCTTGACACCCTGCCGGAGCCAGTTGCTCTTTGGCAGGCTCAGTGTCCACGGCAGCATCCTTGCTGGCAACCCCAGGGGACTCGGCGGGAAAGTACTTGCCGGGACCTGATTTCCTCCGCTTGTTCTGCCCCGTTGATGGTTCGACGGATGGCTGAGTTAACTGGAGCAAAAAGGTACCTGGTTCCACAGGTAGCTTGAATGCAACACGCTTCGATGGGTAATCGGCGATGTGATTCTCCGCTTGGATACTGTCAAAGCGCTCCTCCAACTTCCTCACTTCATCTACGTAGGCCTCCATGAATGGGCTCTGGTAATCCTTGTTGACTTGCCTGATGACAAGCTGCGAGTCACCCCTGGCGATGAGCTTCTTCACCACGAGGTCTACCGCGATCCTGAGACCGGCAAGCAGCCCCTCGTACTCAGCAGTGTTGTTTGTGGACATCTCCCTGGGAAAGTGCATCTGGATCACGTACTTGATGCGCTCTCCGGTGGGTGCGACAAGCAGCACACTGGCACCGGCACCTTACAACGAGAAAGCCCCGTCAAAGTACATGATCCAGTCGCGGTCCTCTTCCTTGCCGGGGAGAGCGGTCTCTTGGATTTCTTCGTCAGGTGTTGAGGTCCATTCCACAATGAACTCTGCCAAGATTCTACTCTGGATTGTTGAGGTACTTTCAAACTTCAACCCAAAGCTCGACAACTCCAAGGCCCATTCCACAATCCTTCCGGTTGCATCTGGGTTGTGCAGTATCCGTTGTAGCGGGAGGCGGGTGACGACAGTGATCTCGTGGGCTTGGAAGTAATGACGCAGCTTCCTCGAGGCCATAAGGAGGCCGAAGAGCAATTTCTGCACACCGGAGTACCTCGACCTAGCCCCCCTGCAAGAGGATCTAACAAACTAAACCGGGTGCTGCATCATCTTCTTCTTCTGCACCACTTCGCTTGACAGTGCGGGCGTTGCCCTGATGGCGTCAGACTCTGCTAGGGGCCTTGCCTTGCCGGCACCAGGTCCTGCTGGGGGAATCCTTGGCTCGCCGTCCAATGGTTCTGCCGTCGCCACTGCCTCCTCGTCGACCTCCCTCTGTACCACCAGTGTGGCGCTAACCACTTGATTCGTTGCCGCTAGATACAGCAGCAACGGTTCTTGTGGTTTAGGCGCAACCAGTATTGGCGTGGAGGAAAGGTATTTCTTCAGATCCTGCAACGCCACCTCGGCTTCTGGGGTCCATTCCATCGGGCCTGCCTTCTTCAAGATTTTGAAGAAAGGAAGGGTGCGCTCAGTGGACTTGGAGATGAATCGGCTCATGGAGGCGACGCAGCCGGTGAGCCGACGCACATCCTTGATCCGCTTGGGCGCCTTAATCTGTTCAATAGCCTTGATTTTTTCTGGGTTTGCCTCGATCCTGCGCTGCGACACAAAGAATCCGAGAAGCTTGCCGGACAGAACGCCAGAGACACACTTCTCAGGGTTCAGCTAATGGTTGATCTTGCGCAGGTTGGCAAATGTCTCTTCCAGATCTTGCACAAGAGTTGCCCCGTCCTTGGTTTGGACCACTATGTCATCCATGTATGCCTCCATATTTCTATGGAGCTGGGGTTCAAAACCAATTTGGACTGCTCTTGCAAACGTCGAGCCAGCACTCTTCAAGCCGAAAGGCATCCGTAAAAAGCAATACGTACCACATGGTGTGATGAATGTTGTCTTCTCTTTATCTTCTCTTGCCATGAAGATTTGGTGGTAGCCCGAGTAGGCGTCGAGGAATGAGAGCAGATCACACCCGGCCGTGGAGTCGACAATCTGGTCGATGTGCGGCAACAGGAAGGGGTCCTTAGGACAAGCCTTATTGATATCTGTGCAGTCAATACACAGCCTCCACTTCCCATTTGCCTTGCGCACCACTACCGGATTGGCCAACCACGTTGGGTGGAGCACTCCTCTCAGCAAACCTGCCGCTTCCAACTTCCTGATCTCCTCTGTGATGAACTCCTGCCTCTCCAGAGCCTGCTTTCTGACCTTCTGCTTGACGGGCCGCGCATGAGGACAGACAGCTAGGTGGTGCTCAATCACCTCCTTGGGAACACCGGGGATGTCGGATGCTTTCCACGCAAACACTTCAACATTCGCCCGTAGGAAGGTGATGAGCGCGCCTTCCTATTTGCTGTCGAGGGTGGAGCCTATGGTGAAAGCCCCTCCCGTGCCATCCTCCCTAGCGGACACCTTCTTGGTCTGTGGTGGCTCAGCTCTGGATTTCTTGCTCTTGCCGGTAGAGCTCTCTGGCACGTCCTCGACGGTAGCACAACACTCCGAGGAGGTGCGCTTGCTGGAGTGGGTGTGAGAGGTCTTGCCGGGCTTCTTCTTCCCTCCCGGGGCTTCAGCGGCAGGAGCAAGTGCCTTGGTGGCATCTGCTGCAACTGCTTCCCGGTAGAGTTGGTCGGCGCAAATCAGCATGTCCTTCTTGTCGGAGGGGACGGAGATGATGGTCAACGGCCCGGGCATCTTTAGCATGTTGTAGGCGTAGTGCGACACTGCCATGAACTTGGCTAGTGCCGGGCGGCCGAGGATCCCGTTGTAGGACAAGGGGATCTCGGCCACGTCGAAGATGATCCTCTCCATCCTGTGGTTCAATTCCCCTCCAAACATCACGGGCAGCATGACCTTTCCCTTCGGCTGGCTCCTCCCCAGATTGACCCCTTGAAACGTGCCTGTTTCCTCGAGGTCTCCATCAGGGATTTGCAGACTTTTGATCACGACGGGCGAGATCAAGTTCAGGCCGGCCCCGTCGTCGACCAACATCTTGTTCACCTTGAGGTTGTGTATCATTGGCGAGACCAACAATGGCAAACACCCGACCACGGTTGTGCGGCCGGGGTGGTCCTCGGCGTCAAAGATGAGGGGCATGCTGGACCACTTCAGCGGCTTCTGAGCGTCGAACGATGGCTCCGCTGCTATAATCTCACGTGCCCACTGCTTGAGCTGGCGGTGAGAAGTATGCAGCAAGGCGCCACCGTCGACGCACATGGCCTCTGTAGCCTTCTAGAACTCTTGCTCGCCGGAATCATCGTCCTCATCATGATCACTGTCTTCTTGCTTCTTGTCACGGCCCCGGGCGGGCCTCTCTTGCTGGCTGTCCTTGTCGCGGCGGCCTCCTTGGCCGCCACGCTTCTTGTCGGACCCCTCGGCACCGTCCTGGCCCTTCTCCTTGTCTCGCCTCTCATACTCGGCCTTTTGCTTTTCAGCAAGCAGCTCGACTTGCCGGCAGTTCTGTAGGTCGTGGCCCTTGGTGCGGTGGATCTTGCAGTACTGCTTGCCGGAGCCCCCTGGCTTGTCGGCAGCTGCTAAGGCCCGGCAGGCGACGCACCCGACAATCTCCTTGCCGGGGTCGTCTGCCTTGACCTTCTTGGCAGCACCGGTGTCGTCAGACCCTTCAACGGCAAGCACGGCCTTGCCGTTGCGTTTCCTGTTGCGACGCTGGCCCTTCTTCGTCGAGGCGGCGGTGTCTTCATCAGTAAGTCGGTCTCCACGGCGGTGTCCTTGCTGGGGTACTTCCTCCCCTCTTCAGCCTGGGCGCACCTCTCGGCCAGAACATAGAGTTTGGCCACATCCTTAACCTTGGTCATCGCCAGCTCTTCGCGCATCTTGCGGTTGCGCACGTTCTGATGGAACGCGCTGATCACAGCGGCGGGATGAACGTCGGGGATGTTGTACTACACCCGGCTGAATCTCTGGATGTACTTGTGCAGGGTTTCCCCTTCCTTCTGGGGAATGATATGCAGATCACTGGCCTGGCCATGAGCTTGGTGGCCTCCAGTAAATCGCCAACGAACTCATGGCACAGATCCAACCAAGAAGAAATGGAATACGCCGGCAAGTGCATCAACCAAGACATAACATTGGGCTTCAGTGCCAACGGGAAGTAATTGGCAAGCACCTTGTCGTCGCAAGCTCCGGCAGCCTGCATCGCGATGGTGTAGATGCTGAGGTACTCGGACGGATGGGTCTTGCCAGTGTACCTCTCGCCGACGTCGGGCTTGAACGTCCGGTGGGACAACCACTGGAACTGCCGCAACTCGCGGGTAAAGGCTGGGCAACCCACCTCGTAAGGTAGGCCGCCGGAGCCCCCCGGCGCTGGGTGGTCCATAGCGGGTCCCGCCCGCTTGTCCGACTGGTGGCGTGTATCACGTCGGTGCTCGATAGTGGTTCGAGCATCTTCGTGAGCTCGTTCACGAAGAACTTGGCGCTGGTCGCAGTGGGTCCGCTGGTCGGACGATGCTATAGAGATGTTATTACAAGCGTTGTCATGACGAGCCGACGCCCGCGGCGGCTGGCGAGAGGAGGAGAGTGCACCGTGACCGCAGCACCCCCAGTCCTCCCAGCGCTGGCGTGTGGTGGCTCTGTGGAGCGCCGACCCGAGGGTCAGGCCGGTCGCGGATCATCTTTGTTGGCAACAGCGACGAGGCTCCGGATGGTAGCCCTCCACTCATCGAGCTTCTCCGCAGCAGGAGGGAAGTCGTCGAGCAGCTGCGCGCGCGCCAAAGCTTCCGCTGGCATGGGTGGCGGCGACAGCTGCGTGGACCGTGGCGCACTTCGACTTCTAACCACATTAGAAGGAGCTCTATCACGACCCAGCGGCTGCACGCCATTTTCGCCAGCACTTCGACGGGCATGCTAAACTCCTTTGTCCCGCGGACGACGCACAAGGCTCTTCCCACGGCGGTGTCTAGGGTCACCTGCGTGGTGACGCTGCTCGTCGCGCACACCATGGGATGAGTGCGTAGTGGTCGCCGGCATGGGCGTCTTGGAGGTTGCTGCGCCGCCCGTGGGTGGCACAACGGCACTCCTGGAGGGCCCCGCGCCGCCTGCGGGGGGCCCAACCCCGTCTTTGAATTTGGTGGCGTGTGGCCCGTCACCTGGCGCACGAACGGTGCCGCTCGCCAGGCTCTGACTGCCAGGGCGATGCTGGTGCTCGCGGACCGTGGCCCGGGTTCTGTCCGTGACAGGGCCGCTGCTCGCCCGTACTAGCACGGGCCGTTCGGCCCCCGACGAGCCGATTGCCATGGCCGTCTTCTTCTTGGGAGCCATGGCGATGAAGAACCGCTAGGCTAACTACTAGACCAGATTCTCGCAATTGCGCCCCCTGCCTAGCGCGCCAAACATGTCGGTGTGGAACGGCACCTATGGGATCACAAGAATCCCTACTACGGTTGCCGGGGCGCAGGGTTGCGAGAAGAGCAGGATTAGTAATCAGCACAAGGATCGTTTACCCAGGTTTGTTCGGCGAGAATGCGTAAAACCCTAGTCCTGCTTTGGTGGATGTGTTGAGTGTTCTTGCGCCCTTGAACTAGCTACGGTGGCTGAGTAGTTCCAAGGAGCCGAATCCTTCTCCAGTACGCCATGGGCCTCCTTTTATAGTTGGAAGGGACTGCCACAGTGGCACATAGGAGGTGGAAAGGCGTACAGTGCTACGAGCTTATCGCTCGTATTACAGGACAAGACGCATTGAATGCATCGCTTAGGTGTCCCCTTGCTTTATTGGGGACAGGAACGAGGCCCGTCCCGTGCGTCGCCCGTCCTCCTTGCTTCGACACGTGCCCTGGTCAGTGATACATGCGGTGCCATATAGGCAGGCAGGCAGCTGAGGTGGCCCAGTGGCAAAGTCTTCATGAAGATCTGCATGCCGCCACGCAGGCGCTTGTTGAGTTGGCCTGGGAGCTGCATGTTGCCACGCAGGTGCCTGCCTAGCTGGTTGAGCTGGCAGTTGCATGCGAACGGCGGTGGAGACTTGGCTGGTGCGGGCCTGGCAGTGGCCCTGCTGGTGTCCTCGGTGAGGGCCTTGCCGGGTGGCCCGGCAAGGCCACCCAGCAAGGGTCTTGCCGTGGCGCGCTGTCGTCCCCGGCAAGGATCTTGCCGGGGTCTTGTGGCTCTCCTCGGCAAGGATCTTGCCAAGGACCATTCTCTTTTAATCCTCATCTGATCTTGAATATTCCTTGGTCTTGACAAAGATCTGCATGCCACCATGGTGGTGCCTCCCGAGCCCTAGTTCCAACGTGGTTGGTTGAGTTGGAACCCGTGGGCTCGAGGGTGGCTCACTCCGCTGGTGTGAGCGAGCCGCCCCGGCAAGGGTCTTGTCAGGGCTGCTGAGGCGGCCCCGGCAAGGGTCTTGTCGGGGCTGCTGAGGCCGCCCCGGCAAGGGTCTTGTCGGGGCTGCTTCGTCCTTCTGCTTCTTTGTGTTCTTGGCCTTGGCGTTGCCTTGGCTGTCTTGGGCTTCGGTTTTACCTCGGTTCACCTCCCCTGTTCTGCTCGGTGCGGCCATGGGCGTGGCTCCGACTGTCCATGCACAGGTAAAGGGGTACAAAGGTGCGCCCCTTCTTTTATACACCGACACCGCTCAAATGGTCCTGCATGCCCATCATATTTGACGAAGAGGACCATCCGGACAGCACCACCGCGGTAGGATGCTTGTCGTTATTGGTCTCGCCAACAATCCGTAACCTTAAGGGAACAAAGATGTTGGTTGATGGCGGGGCCGAGTTGAATCTGGTTTCCCCAAAGGTTATCAGCAAGCTTCAGATAGCAGAGGAAGAACTGAAGGTCACGGGCATGTTTCAAGGAGTCAATCCCGGCAGGAGTCATCCTAAGGGAAAGATCATGTTGCAAGTGACATTTGGGGGAGAATTTAACTACTGTACTGAGAAGGTTGTGTTTGATGTGGTCGACCTCCCCCTGCCGTACAATGGGATCCTTGGATGCCTAGCACTGGAAAAATTCATGGCGGCATCCCACTATGCCTACAACTCTTTCAAAATGACAGGGCCCGTAGGAGTCATTTCCATTCCATCAGATGAGAAAGACACAATCATTTCCGTGGATAAGATGTACCGGGACGCAGTCGCGGCAGAGGCCACTGCAGCAACAGTCCTGCCAAGGAAAACAAGGGAAAGAAGAAGGACAGCAGCGACACCAGCAAAGAATCTGGGAAGCATACCTCTTCGGAGTTTGCTACACCTATGGATGACTTGCCGGAGAGTTCCAACAGCAAGAGATCCAAGGTTGCTGCACCACATGTGAAGAAGGTCCCGGCAGGGCTGGCTGGCGTTGACGGTACTTTTACTATCAACGCCACCCTTGACGACAAATAGGAAAGCGCGCTCGTTGCCTTCCTGTGGGCGAATATCGACATGTTTGCCTGGCAACCATCTGATATCCCCGGTGTTCCCACCACCTTGTTGTCTGCCCACATGCCCGACCCGTCAAGCAGAAGGTTCGAATGCATGCCTTGGAGAGGCAGCAGTTCATTGCTTATGAGATTAAGAAACTTGAGGCAGCTAGTCTAGTCAGAGGAGTATTGCATCCAACATGGTTAGCAAACCCAGTGGTCGTACGCAATGCTAACGGAAAATGGAGGCTTTGCATAGATTTCATAGATCTCAACAAGGCTTGCCCGAAGGACCCATTTCGATTGCCGCGCATCGACCAGATTGTGGACTCCACTTCAGGTTGTGATTTGCTCTCCTTTCTGGATGCATACTCTGGATATCCTCAGATCTTCATGTCCAAGGAAGACAAAGAGAAGACCTCATTCATCACCCCATGTGGTACGCACTGCTTCATGCGCATCCCTTTCGGGTTAAAGAGTGACGGGTCCACTTTTGCAAGAGCAGTCCAGATTGGTTTCGAACCACAGTTGCACAGAAACATTGAGGCTTATATGGATGATATTGTGGTCAAGACCAAGGACAAATCAACCCTCATCCAGGATTTGGAGGAGACATTTGCTATTCTGCGCAAGATCAACTTTAAGCTGAATCCGGAGAAGTGTGTCTTTGGCGTTCCCTCCGGCAAGCTACTTGGGTTGTTTGTATCCCATCGTGGGATAGAAGCTAACCCCAATAAGAGCAAGTCTGTCGAGCAGATTCAGGTACCCAAGACAGTTAAAGATGTGAGGCGTCTGACAGGGTGCGATGCCGCACTTAGCAGATTCATCTCCAAGAGTCGGTCGAGCATGCCTTGCCGTTCTTCAAAATTTTGAAGAAGACAGGGCCCATGAAGTGGATCCCGGAAGTGGACGCAACATTACAAGATTTGAAGACCTACTTGTCCTCTGTGCCCACTTTGGTTGCTCCCAAACCACAAGAGTTGTTGCTACTATACTTAGCAGGAACTAATCGAGTGGTTAGTGCAGCCCTAGTAGCACAGCGGTAAGTGGAGGAAACGGAGAGTGAGCAAAACCCGACAGGACCGGATGACGATTAGGGCAACGAGGAGCACGACAGCAAGAGCGACCCCAAGGATGCGGCAAGGAAGAAAGTGATGCAGTGCCCAATATAATTCGTCAGTTCCATGTTACAGGGGGCTAGATCGAGGTTCTCTGGTGTGCAAAAGTTGATTTTTGCCCTCGTCACGGCCTCAAGGAAACTGCGCCACTACTTCCAGGCCCACGAGATCATGGTTGTCACCCGCTTTCCGTTGGAAAGGATACTCCAAAACCCTGGGGCTACCGGAAGAATAGTGGAGTGGGCTTTGGAGTTATCCAGCTTTGGCATGAGATTTGAGAGAACATCAACAATTCAGAGCAGGGCATTGGCAGAGTTTATTGCAGAATGGACGCCAACCCCTGATGAAGAATTGCTGGAAACAGTTACCCCCGGCAAGGATGTGCCCCAAGAATGGATAATGTATTTCGATGGTGCATTCTCCCTGCAAGGTGCAGGGGCTAGCATGCTTCTTGATGCTCCCACCGAGGAGCACTTGAAGTACGTCATCGAGATGCATTTTCCTCGTGAGGAGGAAACCAACAATACAACAGAGTATGAAGGCTCCTTGCCGGGCTCAGGATTGCCAAAGAATTGGGAATCAAGAAACTAATCATTCGAGGAGATTCACAACTGGTGGTGAGACAAGTCAACAAGCATTACCAAAGTCCATTGATGGAGGCATAGGTTGAGGAAGTGAGAAGATTGGAGGAACGCTTTGACGGATTGCAAACAGAGCATGTACCCCGTGCGGAAAACGACATAGCTGATCATCTCTCAAAGTGTGCTGCACAAAAATTTCCTCTGGAACCATGAACTTTTGTTCTCCATCTTACTCAGCCCTCTGTATCCCCGACAACAATAGCCCGAAAGAGAAGAAAGTTGGAATCCGGTAAGCCTATCCCGGTAGAGCCTCCCGGCGCTCCTGGTAGGGACCCTGCCGGAAACAACTCCCCATCGATTGTCGGGCTACGCCCTCCTTCCGGGCCATTGGTCCCCATGGTTGAGGAACACACTCCTGCAGATGAGGAGGTGCTGCTAGTCCTTTTTGCTGAGCCCCAGGCTCCAACTTGGGCAAGGCACATAGTCCATTTCCTCCAAACCAGAGAACTTCCCGATGAGCAAGAGGAAGCTGAAAGAGTAGCCCGGAGGGCCAGTATGTATCAGTTTGTCGATGACACTCAGTACAGAAGGAGGCCCAACGGTGTGAAATTGAAGTGCATTTGACGGGAAAAAGGAAAGGAACTGGTGGCAGAAATACACAAAGGCATGTGCGGCTCCCACATCGGATCAAGGGCATTAGTTGGGAAAGCATTCCGGCAAGAATTATATTGGCCCACAACCCTCCAAGATGTTGTTGAGCTAGTCACCAAGTGTGAAGCCTGCTAGTTCCATTCCAAGAACATCCATCTGCCTCTACAAGCTCTTCAGGCAATCCCTTTGTCATGGTCGTTTTCGGTCTGGGGGCTCGATATCCTCAACACTTTCCCCCGAGCTGCCAGGGTCTTTTAATTCTTGTTTATTGCCATTGACAAGTTTACAAAGTGGCCGGAAGTAGATGTCGTGAGAAGGGTGACTGCTCACTCAGCTATCAAGTTCTTAAAGGATGTGTGTGCCGCTTCGGGGTCCCTGCCCGGATCATCACCGACAACGGCACCCAGTTCACAAGCCGCGCCCTCATGGAATACGTTCATGCCCACGAAAGCAATATCTCATTTGCCTTTGTTGCAAATCCCAGAAGAAATGGACAAACTAAGAGGGCGAACGCTAAAGTATTGCGAGGACTCAAGACAAGAACATTTGATGTGTTGTAGAAGTGCGGCAGGCGATGGATCGATGAGCTGCCGGTAGTTCTCTGGTCCCTTAGAATGACACCAAATTGAGCTACCAGGGAGACTCCCTTCTCCCTAGTTTATGGGGAAGAAGAAGTTATCCCCATAGAACTCATTTACGGGTCCCCTCGAGTGCTTGCTTATGATGAAGTAGTGCAAGATCAGCACCGGCGTGACGATGTTGTGCTTCTCGAGGAGAACCGTCTCCTGGCTGCTACGCGTGCTGCATGCTACCAGCAAGCCCTGCATCCCTATCACAGCCGCAGGGTTCATGCCCAGTGTTTTGAGGAAGGCGACCTTGTCCTTAGGCGCGTTCAGTCCGCCAAGGGTGCAAACAAGTTGACGCCAAAGTGGGAAGGCCCTTACCGGGTAGTACGAGACCAGACCTGGCGCAGTCTGTCTGGAGACCGGAGATGGCATTCAATTGCGAAACTCATGGAATATTGAGCATCTCCGCAAGTTCTACCCATAAGGCACAAGTCTTGGGCCCTGCCCAACAGCCACCCTTTTGTACAGGCCTTGCCTCAGTTGCATGTAACCCCTTGTACAAAGCCAGGCATAGACCCTGAGCAACAGAGAACTAAATGAAGCGCTGGGGGACCCCGACAAGTTGCATGCATGCATAAGCATTTCATGAGCATCGCATGTTCATGTAGATAAGATCGCATCTGGCATCATTTCCATCTGCATAAAACTGCAGGTTCCTGCCGAATACTTGGCCTTCGAGGGAAGCTGGAAAGATGAACCAACACTGCAATCTCTGGCAAGCCAAATAGATAAGTTCTATCTCTTCTCCATACGTGTTCTGTAAGCAAAGACTTGTGCATAAGGGAACCTCGCCCCCTTTTAAAACTTTGGTGCTCCCATCCTTTGACTCGAACGTTGCTTCGGTCAGGATGGTCGCAATGGCCTTCGATGAAAAAAGATTGGCGGGGGCTGGTCCCTCGTCACAATTTGTCCCTGATAGCATTAACTCCCCGACAACAAAATAGAGGGTACCGGCAGGATAGCCTGCCGGGGGAAACTCGTTTATTTAAAAATATAGAGGCATTCCACCTCTGCATGGACATATAAATGCACGAGTCCCTGACAAGGTTCATATTTTTCATTAATATGCTGATTAAACAAGTATAGACCTTACATAACACAGACACAGATTCAAGAGATTACATTATTTGAACTAAAATTTGGCAAGTGCCTACAGATTTAAGATTGAAAAAGGATAAGTCCCCCGTGATACCCTTTCTTGTCCCTTTCCTCCTAGGCACTGCGGCAGGAGGTGAAGAGGGCAAAAGGGGTGCCTGGGCAGAAGCCCAGCCTGACACTGTCGGGCTCCAGGAGAGGTAGCCTGACGGGGACAGGAGGGCACCAACTAAGGCGACGATAGAGAGCACGGCGGAGACGACCCGTCAACCGCCACCACCAGGGCCAATTGGACGCGGCAGGACTAACGGAGCTGCAGCCCGCGAGGAAGCCTGCCAGGGTCCAGCTGGAAGGCTGCTGGAGGAGACGAGGGGCACCATCCCCACCTCTGCATCCAACTCCCCGATAAGAATTGGCAGTTACTCCCCCATGCGCTAAAGTCATTCACGGGCCACTACAAGAATGGCCCCACCACAATTGGCTTTATGCAACACGCGGGAAAACCGGAAATTGGCCCGGACTCAAGTTAATGAAGAAGCTAAGAAGATCTCAGCGGCCAGCCACTTCCACGCCCCCTGCACATGCACTGGTTAGGGACTACCCCGAGGACGCCCAGCAGCGCGTCCGGGCCAGGCCCGGGGGCTCCTGTCGGTGCAACACACCCTGGGTCTGTTGCCTAGACTATGCACAGGCATGACAACAAGATCACAACACCAAAATCTGATTGAAGCACAAGGTACCAGTCCTTTGAAGGATCCAAGTACACATCAAGAAGACTAAGAAGAGCCAGAAGAGCAAGTTATCGATAAGGAAAGAACCTCCCTTGCCAGGCAGGCGAGCCCCGTAGGGTTGGGTTTGCCCTGGAAGCAAGCTTCCAGATTGTCCCGGCATGCCTGTTGGGGCTAGCGGAGGCAAGCCACGCCACAGCTCCACCTCACAACTAACCCAAGTCGTCAATAAGTGCGCTGTCAAGCCGCAAAGAGACTAAGTGGCTGCTATTTGCCACATGGCAGCCACTTCCTAAAACAAACACCTCCATATGACACCCATCCTGGGATGTGTCAAGCAAGTAGGCGTGAAGCTGGCTAAATAGCTCGGTAGGGCCTGCCGTGCGAACATTTCGATTATCTTTCGGTTAAACGTTTTCTTGATTTTCTCACCCACTTCTTGAGTTGTGATGTGATGTTGAGTGGCGCATTTAATGTGCTCTGTCAGCCTGCAGAGTTCGGTATGATAGCACTGTTTGCTATCTAATCAGTGCGTTGACTGATTTGCCACTGTGGTGACCCATTAATCTATAAAGGAGGCCCATGGCGACCGTAGAAGGGGTTGGTTGGTGGGTGGGTTGCCTGATTCATACCATCACACATATACGCGCGTAGCCATTCTGGTCCCGAGGCAACCCTGCCGGGCAAACGTGCTGTGCTCACCACCATCTTTTGCACCATCAATCCACCAAAGCAGGAGTAGGGTTTTACGCCTCACGGCGGCCTGAACCTGGGTAAAAACTGCCCGCGTGATCTCTGTCGTGTTGTTCCAAGCTTCTCCGCTCTTTGTGCAATGTGTCATCCCCCCGCCGAACCAGAAAGGGGCTCTTGGTCCCATAGGTGGCCATGGTTTCCCATGACACAGGTCCACACACATATCAAATTATCAAAGTAACAAACGTGAATCGTATAAGCATGATGAAAACTAACCTGGCAATAATTCCCATGTGTCCTCGAGAGCGCTTTGCTTTATATAAAAGTTCATCCAGGCTTATCCTTTCCTATCAGAAGGATTGGGCCACCTAGCTGCACCTTTGCTACACTAGTTACTTGCACATTATCTTACTACCAAACTATCTATTAATGATAATTTCAGTGCTTGCCAAAAATACCTTGCTGAAAACCGCTTGTCATTTCCTTTTGCTCCTCGTTCGGTTCGAAACTCTTACTTATCGAAAGGACTGGGATTAATACACTATACTTGTGGGTCATCATATACCATGCTCCATTAAAAGAAGTTACGTTAAAACTGCTCTATGCGACTTAGGAGCTGGTGTTAGTGTTATGCCTTTCTCGTTATACAGAAGACTTGATTTGAATAAACTCACACCTACTAAAATATCTTTGCAAATGGCTGATAAATCTACTTGTCAGATTTCGGGTTCCGGCAAAACCCTTAAGGTTCAAACACTAGGGTGCGCGCGAAGATCCCCCCTCACCGATCACGCCCTCACACGCTTCACGATCTCTAGGCTAAGCATGACAAACACTCAACACACGAGACGCATGATTTATATTGGTTCGGGCCACCGTTGTGGTGTAATACGCTACTCTAGTGTGGTGGTGGTGGATTGCCTCTTGGGCTGGGGATAAACAGTACAAGGGGAAGAACAGCCTCCTGAGGTGAGGTGTTCTAGTGCTTGGTGGGTGTGAGGATCGCTCGAGATTTGTTCTGGTAGATGAGGATCCCATGCCCTCTACTGTGGTGGCTAGCCCTATTTATAGACGCCCTGGTCCTCTTCCAAAATATTGAGCGGGAAGGGAGCCAACAACGGCCAATTTGAAAGGGGACAACTAGTACAACTTATCCTAACAAAAGTAGTCTTCGCCTGCCAAAGGATCTGGTGGTGACACCGTCTTGGGCTCCACGGTGACCTCCATCTTGTCGTCCTGCTGGTCTTGGTCTCGTTGCACCGATATTGAAACCTTTGCTTGACGCCTCGGTACTCCTCGTCTGCGCTTGCCTCCTTAGCACCAAAGAGCAATCAAGGACACTATGCACGCTGGCGCCCGCCTAGCGCCCGCCTAGTCTCAATCGTCATGGATCACGTCATGAGAACCTCGCGAGGTTTGCCTTGCCTTGATCTCTATGACCCTCGCGAGCCAGCCTGGTGAGGCTGCTCCCGAGGAGGTCTTGTGTCGTCCCCCTTGCGAGGCTTGGCCTCTCACGAGGGTCTTGAGTGCTTGTTGGTGAAGATGGGCCCTACGGGACCGCTTGTGGAGCCACGCCGTGGGCCGCAGGCAGGCAAGTCTGGGGACCCCCATTCCCAGAAGGCCAACAGTAGCCACTGGGTCCAAGGCGCGCTCGGAAATGGCTTTGAGGAGAAACCAAAGGGCAAGTGCGGAGCACCGCGGGCCCCAATAGCCTGCGGCCCCGGTCGACGCGTGGCGGTTGATTGGACGTGGGCTTCTCCGCTTCCCCACGCCGCCTCGACAACTACCCGATTTGACGAGTCCTGTTGCATGCAAGGAAAAACCATCATTACCTGTGATCGTGGGGGGCGCTGGTTGCCCTTCTCCTACTATAAATGGGACGGGGCAGAGCCCCTATCACCCATCTCTTCCCATTCCGCTCGCTTCTCTTCCTTTGCTCCATTGTCAGTAGCGACACCAATGGCGCGGTAGAGAAGGGGAAGGCCCCACGCGTGGGGCCTGGCTCTCCGGCGCCCAAGCGTGGACGCGACCGTCCCCACAAGCACACCGTGACCCCCGTCGCGGTCCTTCGCAGCTGCGGTGGTGCTGCTTCGCGCGGCAGAGGTCGCCCTGGTCGCGCGACCTCCCCAGCCGTGCTTCCACTCGGCGGAGGTGCTGCCGGAGTTCGTCGTCTGGTCGGAGAACCCGGCCGGCAACCAGCTTCCGCTCCCGCGCTTCTTCGTCGACGAAATGCTGGCCGCAGGTCCAGGCGGGCTCTTGCTGGAGGTGGATGGCTGCTGTAGCAGGGCTTCCTGGGTCGTGGTTGAGGTCTCCGTTGTGGGCAACGTAGCCCTGGCCCGTGGCTGGTAGACGTTTGCCCGCGCGTGGGGCTTGGGAAGGCGGTGCACCCTCCATTTCAAGTACGACGGTGATGCGACCCTCTACGTGAGGGTGTTTGGGGAAGATGGTCGCCGTGCCGGGTGCTGCCCCGAGGTTAACGACGGCGACGAGGTGCTCGGCCTTGGCGATGGCCATGACGAGGATGAGGGCGGACCCGCCCTTGGCGTCGACCGCATCTCGTCCAGCTACGGCGGCTCTTCCCCCAGTGACAGCTCCAGCAGCGGTGGTTACGACCAGCCGCCGCGCCCGCTTCAAAGGTTGCAGCGGGTCGTCTCGTCGCCGCGCCCCTGTCAAGCGCGAGGAGAGGTCTGGCTGAGCTCGGGTCGGTGCCAAGAGCCCGCCTTCGCGGTCTGCCATGGGGGCACGCGCTGCTTTTATCTCGTTCTTCCTTTCCTTCCTGTATTAAGAAAGAAACCGGCATGGGGCCCCGGAGGGGCGTGCAACGAACTATGATTTCCCAGTTATTATGCTATGTTCATCGTCCCTGTGCTATATCGCAACATCATCGTTTTATGTAAGGATAACTTAGCTCGACGTGCTCAAAGTAGCCTCCTCTCCACGAGCTGCTTGCTTCCTGGTGCTTGTCGAGGCCCCCTTGGCCTGGTAAGCACTTACAAACTGCAAAAAAACTCGTTAGGAGGCTTAACATTTTCCCGAGCCTTGGTCGCAGGCGCCGCTGGCCTTGACCCATTGCTTTGTATCGTGGTACCCGTGGGGCATGGATTAGGAGAGGTGCCCCAGCTTGTGGGCTCGAACAAGGGTGCCTCGCGAAAAGCGGACGAAAAGCAGAAAAAGGGAAAAACGCTCACGAGGGCACCTGTCCAGCCCCCTCGCGAGGAATGCGAGAGAGAGTACAGGCTAAACTGAAGAAGGAAACAAAGGCAGAAGGCAACGGAACCAAATCAGCCGAGAACACCAGAAGCAAACTTCAATTAAAGAGGGGCGAGCCAACTATGAAAAGCAAATGAAAAGCCGCGTCCGGCACCTAGTCTAGTCTGCAAGTCTTCTCACCAGCGCGGAGCTAAGTGCTACCACTAGGACATGGGAGGGAGCCCCCGAGGCCCGAGGGCGGCACTCCTGAGACTCCGGGGCATGTACAGCCCCACTCATTATTACGTGAGAGTGTCATGAGCGGAGACCTTCACAGGCACTGGGCCTTCTTCACAGGCGCTGGGCCTTTCTTCATGGGTAGAACTTCCGGAGGTGCTGGATGCTCTAGGCTTTCTGGATGGGTACCCCGTCCTGCGTCTCCAGGCATGCGGCGCCAGGCCTGGAGACGTGGGCGACCCTGAACGGGCCCTCCCACATGGGTGAGAGCTTATGCAGCCCTTCCCTGGAGAGCACCCGCCTTAGGACGAGGTCACCCGCCTCGAGCATCCTGGAGCAGATGTTGCGGCAGTGATATCGCTGCAGCGCCTGCTGATACCTTGCCGCTCGTAGCGCGGCTTCACGGCGGCGTTCCTCCCCCAGCACGAGGTCCATCCCCCGCATGGCGTCCTACTGCGCCTCATCGAACGCCAGGACCCGCGCGGAGCGATGTTTGACCTCGTGAGGGAGAACCGCTTCTGCTCCGTAGACGAGGAAGAATGGGGTCTCACCCGTTGGCTTGGTGGCGGTGGTGCGGATGGACCACAACACGGACTGGAGCTCGTCGTGCCAGCCCCTGCCGCAGGCCTCGAGCTTCTTCTTGAAGGTCCTGGTCTTGAGGCCCCTCAGGACCTCTGCGTTGGCGTGTTCGGCCTGACCATTGCTGCTGGGGTGCGCCACCAAAGCGTAGTAGATCTGCGTTCCAAGGTTAGCACAATATGTCTTGAAGAGATTACTAGTGAACTGCGAGCCGTTATTTGGTGATGATGCGGTTGGGGACCCCGAAACAGCTCACGAGACCTTTGATGAACTTGACCGCGGAGCCAGCTGGGATGGTGCAGACGGCTTCTACCTCCGCCCACTTGGTGAACTTGTCGATGGCGACGTACAGGTAGCGGTAGCCCCCAGGTGCTCGAGGGAACGGGCCCAAGATATCCAGCCCCTAGACCGCGAACGGCCATGAGAGGGGGATGGTCTGGAGGCCCTGAGCCGGCTGATGAATCTGCTTGGCGTGGAATTGGCCCTCGCAGGACCTTACTAACTCATTCACATCATTGAGTGCCGTGGGCCAGTAGAATCCACTGCGAAACACCTTGCCGACAAGGGTCCGTGACGACGAGTGGTGCCCGCAGTCCCCGTCGTGTATGTCGGTCAGCGGCTCTTTTCCATGCTCCCTAGAGATGCAACGTAGGGAAACGTCATTCAACCGCTTCCTGTATAACTCACCGTCCCGGATGCAGTACGCCGTAGCTTGTCGGGCCACAACCTCCATGTCCTCCTCCTCTTCCTGCAGCATCCCTTGCGTTAGGTATTCCTTGAATTCCTTGATCCAGCACCCCTCCTGAGGTTCGAGCGCCAAGAGCAACCGCACTCCCGAGGTCGGGCCGCAGGCCTGGGCTCTTGAGGCAGGTGGTTGAGGGAGCTCCTCACAAGGTAGCGCTGTTCTCGAGAGCGGCGACGTTGCTGACGGCTTGAAGAGCCGCTCTTCAAAGACGCCAGGCTCTTGGGGTAGCCGCTTGGATGCTCTTCTGGCGATGTCGTCGGTTTCCTTGTTGGTGCCACGGGGCAGATGCTGTAACTCCAGACCCGAGAACTGCCTCTTCATCTTGCGCACCTCCGCCAGGTATGCATCCATGTGCTCGTCCTTTGGCACATATACCTTGTTTGAGAAGTTGACGAGGAGTTGCGAGTCGCCCTTCATGGTGAGACGCCTCACCCCCAGGGCCACCGCAGCCCTGAGGCCAGCTATGAGGCCCTTGTACTCTACTATGTTATTTGAGACCTTCTCACCCTGCTGGAAGCATAGCTGCACGGCATAGTAGAGCTTGTTCTGGGTGGGTGAGATGAGCACCGCTCCAACCCCCACGCCCTGGCGTGAGAATGCACCGTCGAAGTACATGACCCAACCGTCCGGTGCTTCGCTTCCTGGAGCTAGGGATTGATCGTCGCCTGCTTTGAGCTCTGGGGCGTCGGTCCATTCTGCCACAAAGTCTGCGACCGCAGCCCCCTTGATGACCCTGGTCGTGCTGAACTCCAAGTCAAATGCTTGCAGCTCGATGTTCCATTCGGTGACTCGCCCGGCAGCATTGGGGCTCCTGAGCACTCTTTCTAGTGGGTAAGCAGAGACGACCTTGATGGGATGACCCTAGAAGTAGTGGCGCAGCTTGCGCGAGGCCACCAGGAGCGTGAGTAGGATCTTCTGAGGCATGGGGTATCGTGCCCTCGCATCCCTCAACATTGTGCTGACGAAATACAAGGGGTGCTCGACGAGGGCGGGAGAGCTGACAGAGCCCTCGGCTTCTGGGGGTCGAGGTGTCTCTTCGGGGTCTTCGGCTTCAGGGGCTTGGTGATCTGCCGAAGCAGTCGCTGCTTCAGGAGTTCTCCTTGGTGTCGTGCCTCTCCGTCCAGTTCGGTGGTTCCACTTGATGGGCCCTTTCCCTGGCGCTCTTCTTTGAGGGCTACCAGCGTTGCGCTGGTAGAGTGGGGTGTGGAAGACAGGCAGAGCACCAAGGGCTCGAGGGGACAAGGCGCTACCACTGGAGGGCTGGTTAGGTATCTCTTGAGGTCTTGAAACGCTTGGTCGGCCTCCGGAGTCCACTCGAATGGGCCCTTCTTCTTCTTTAGCTTGAAGAACGGTAGGGCACGCTCTGCCAACTTGGAGATAAAGCGCCCCGACGCATTCACACGACCGACAAGCTTCTGCATCTCTTTGAGGGTCTGTGGTGGGCTCATGTCTTCAATTTCCTTGACCTTTTCTGGGTTCGCCTCGATCCCTCTGTGGGATACGAGAAAACCCAGCAGCTTGCCGAAAGGGACACCGAACACGCACTTCTCTGGGTTGAGTCGCAAGTTCACCTGGCGCAGGCTTGTGAAGGTCTCCTCCAGGTCTTGGATCATGGTTCTCGCCTCCCGAGACTTCACCACAATGTCGTCGACGTAGGCCTCCGTGTTTCTCCCGAGCTACCGCCCTAAGGCGATGTGCATCAGCCGCTGGAAGGTTGCTCCCGCGTTGCGCAGTCCGAAAGGCATGCAAGTATAACAGTACATGCCACACGGGGTCAGGAAGGCGGTCTTCTCCACATCTTCTACCGCCATCTTGATCTGGTGGTAGCCCGAGAACGCATGTAGGAAGCACAGCAAATCGCACTCGGCGGTGGAGTCGACGATCTGGTCGATGCGTGGAAGCGGGAATGGATCTTGGGGGCAGGCCTTATTGAGGTTGGTGAAGTCGACACACATGCGCTCCTTCCCGCCTTTCTACGGCACAACAACGGGGTTCGCCAACCACTCGGGGTACCGAACCTCGCGAATGGCACCCGCCGCCTCCAGCTTGCGGGTTTCTTGGACGATGAAGGCCTACTCCTCCGAGGACTGTCGTCTCGCCCGCTGCTTCACGGGGCGTACATTGGGGCACACCTTTAAGTGATGCTCAATCACCTCTCTCGGGACCCCCACCAGCTGTTTGGGTTCCCATGCGAATATCTCCTTGTTTGCGCAAGAACTTCACCAACGCTTCCTCTTGGTCAGGGTCGAGGTCGGAACTTATGGTAAAGGTGGCTCCTGAGGACCCGTCCTCATCGACGGGCACCTGCTTGGTTTTTGCCTTGTCTTGGGTGAACAACTCCTTCTTCTTGGTTGGTGCAGCTCCCTTGTCCTCGGAGGCGCCCGCGCCGGCGGGCTGTGCCACTGCGGCGGTCTTGAGGGCAAGCTTGAGTGCCACCAGGGCCTCCTTGGTGTCCCCCTCGATGGTGAGGACGCCCTTGCTCCCAAGCATCTTCATGAGGTTGTAAGCCGGATGGGTTGCTGCCATGAACTGGGCCAGAGCTGGGTACCCGAGGATGGCGTTGTACGGGAGGCCGATGCGGGGGATGTCGAAGTCGACCAGCTTGGTGCGGTAATTGTCGCGCGTGCTGAAGGTGACAGGAAGGCGGATCTACCCTAGGGAGTGGGCGGTGCCGGCGCCAACCCCCGATAAAGGCTTGCTGAGGCGGAGCCGCTCGAGAGGTACGTGAAGGAGGCCGAAGGCTTCCACGGAGAGCACGTTGAGGCCGGCGCCGCCGTCGATGTGGGTCTTGGTAATGACCACGTTGCAGATGGTGGGCGTGCAACGCATTGGGAGCATACCCGAGCTGGTGGTGGAGGCGGGATGATCCCCTGAGTCGAAGGTGAGGTCGGCCTCGGGTGCGGCCCAACCCGGTGGAGCCCCCGGGCGCTTGGAAGTGGCGCCGATCTGGCGAAGGAACGGCTTGATGTGACGAGCCGAGGGCGGTGCTTGCAAGCCGCTGAGGAGGGCCGCGACCATGTGGGGTGCCGGTGCCGCGATGCGCGCGACGAAGAGATCGCGCAGCTCCTCCCAAGATACCACAGTGGATCCGGGGAGGTTGAGCAGCCAGGCGCGCGTCACGCCAGTCAGGGCCATGGGAAGCCAGTTGGCCATGACCTTGTCGTCGCCCCGGCCTTGAGGATGGCTTCCTCGTACGCTAGCAGGAAATCCACCAGATCCGCCACGCTGTCGTAGCGCGGCGGCATCTGCGACTTGAATTTGGGTGGTCTCTGCACCCGCCGCAAGGCGGGAGCAAGGGCTCGGAGCCCCCTAGCCCCGCCACTGGCATCGGTCGCCGGAGCGAGAAGCGCTGTGCTTGCAATGGGGGCAGAGTGCAGCGGCAGCGTAGAGCAGATCAGTGGAAGGAAAACTCCGGCGTACCCCTACCCGTACCCCTACCTGGCACGCCAAATGTCGGATTTCGGGTTCTGACAAAACCCTTAAGGTTCAAACACTGGGGTGCGCGCGAAGATCTCCCCCTCACTGATCATGCCCTAACACGCTTCACGATCTCTAGGCTAAGCACGACGAACTCTCAACACACGAGACGCAGGATTTATACTAGTTCAGGCCACCGTTGTGGTATAATACCCTACTCCAGTGTGGTGGTGGTGGATTCCCTCTTGGGCTGGGGATGAACAGTACAAGGGAAAGAACAACCTCCTGAGGTGAGGTGTTCTAGTGCTTGGTGGGTGTGAGGATCGCTCGAGATGAGTTCTGGTAGGTAAGGATCCCATGCCCTCTACTGTGGTGGCTAGCCCTATTTATAGAGGCCCTGGTCCTCTTCCCAAATATTGAGCGGGAAGGGAGCCAACAACGGCCAGTTTGAAAGGGGACAGTTAGTACAGCTTATCCTGACAAAAGTAGTCTTCGCTTGCCAAAGGCTTTGGTGGTGACGCCGTCTTGGGCTCCACGGTGACCTTCGTCTTGTCATCCTGCTGGTCTTGTTCTCGTTGCACTGATATGGAAACCTTTGCTTGACGCCTCGGTACTCCTCGCCTGCGCTTGCCTCCTTAGCGCCAAAGAGGAAGCAAGGACACTGTGTGCACTGGCGCCCGCCTGGTCTCGATCGTCATGGATCACGTCATGAGAACCTCGCGAGGTTTGCCTTGCCTTGATCTCTCCGCCCCTCGCGAGCCAGCCTGGTGAGGCCGCTCCCGAGGGTCTTGAGTGCTTGTTGGTGAAGATTGGCCGTACGGGCACGCTTGTGGAGCCACGATGTGGGCCGCAGGCAGGCAAGTCTGGGGAACCCCCGGTCCCAGAACACCGACACTACTACTATACTTATTGGAATTTTTTAGGATGTGCCTATCGTAGTTAGAAATGTTACTATCTTGACAGACTTTGTTATACTTGATATGCCCAAGGACGACAATATGTCGATTATCCTTGGTAAACCCTTTTTGAATACTGCAGGGGTTGTTATCGATTGCAAAAAAGCTTCGACAATTACTATTGGAGGTTTCAAATTCCCTATTCCTTCAGGCAAAAAGAAATATGAAACTCTTATTACGGGGGAAATGCATATCCCCGTTGAGGTGACCTAGTGTTATACAAAGATTCTTCTATTTCATGTCGTTCAAAAATTGTCTGCTAATAAGACTTGATTAACCTTATTAATGGATTCTTTTTTAGGGGCATGTGGCCGATGAATTTAGTAAGCACAACCTACTGCATGCACTATTACTTTATGTTATTTAAAGTTAATAAAGTAGAAATACCATGATTATCCTGTTTTCTGAATTTTTCCTGCAATAAAAAATGACCCGAAATTAAAACTGCTCAGAATGCCCTCAAAATTTAGTATGTTTTTTTGTATAATATTTAAGAATTTTCACGCTCAACACACCCCAAGGGGATGCACCTGTGAGCCACAAGCTCACATGGCACTCCTTGTGGGCGTGTGTGTCCTACATGGACCCACTCACTTATGCCAGTCGCCCACTCCCTTCTTCTTCCTCCAGAAAAATTCACTAGGTTCCTCAAACCCATGTTCTTGCTCCTTTGACTGCAATTTTCAATCTCCTTGCTTGAAACTCAGTTTCCAAAACTGTTTTGGGAGATTATTCTTTGGTATGTAACTCCTCCAATGGTCCAATTAGTTTTTGTTCTAGTGCTTTATATATTGCAAGATTTGCTATTGTGGTGACCATGTTTTTGAGGTCGCATGTTAAATTTCTCTGTTCCAAAATAGTTTTGATGCATGATATAGCCTCTAGACACTTATCGGAGTAGTTTAGTTTAGTTTTATTTTGAGTCACTAAAATTTCAGAAATTTTCAGAAAAAATGCTCATGTGGAGGTTAAGAGGACTTTGATCCAGAATCCTAAGGAGGCTCTGAATCCCAAATACCACCTCCCTCATGCAGCTGAAGTGTGGCCGCGCAAATGGTCGTGCAACACTTTCTTGAGGGAAGCGGGAATTCTCGATGACTTTTATCATTTGGCGAACAACGCCTATATCATCCCCTTCCTGGAAGATAAGTGATACGTCTCCAATGTATCTATAATTTTTTATGTATTCATGCCATGTTTATAATATTTCTACATGATTTTGGTATGATTTGGTTAGAACTAACCTGGACTGACGCTGTTTTCAGCAGAACTACCGTGGTGTTGTTTTTGTGCAGAAATAAAAGTTTTCGGAATGTGCTGAAAATCAACGAAGACATTTTTTTGGAAAATATAAAAATAATGGAACGAAGAGTTATCGGAGGGGAGTCCGGTGGGCCCCATGAGGGTGGAGGGCGCACCTACCCCCTGGGGCGTGCCCCCTGCCTCGTGGACTCCCTGTGGGGCCCCCTGACTTGTTCCTGACGCCAACTTCTCCTATAAATCCCCAAAACTTCCAGAACATAACCTAGATCGGGAGTTCCGCCACCGCAAGCCTCTGTAGCCACCAAAAACCAATTAGGACCCAGTTCGGGCACCCTGCCGGAGGGGGGATCCCTCACCGGTGGCCATCTTCATCATCCTGGTGCTCTCCATGACGAGGAGGGAGTAGTTCACCCTCGGGGCTGAGGGTATGTAGCAGTAGCTATGTGTTTGATCTCTCTCTCTCTCTCGTGTTCATAATTCGACACGATCTTGATGTATCGCGAGCTTTGCTATTATAGTTGGATCTTATGATGTTTCTCCCCCTCTACTCTCTTGTAATGGATTTAGTTTTCCCTTTGACGTTATCTTATCGGATTGAGTCTTTAAGGATTTGAGAACACTTGATGTATGTCTTGCATGTGCTTATCTATGGTGACAATGGGATATTCACGTGATCCACTTGATGTATATTTTGGTGATCAACTTGTGAGTTTCGTGACCTTGTGAACTTATGCATAGGGGTTGGCACATGTTTTCTTCTTGACTCTCCGGTAGAAACTTTGGGGCACTCTTTGAAGTTCTTTGTGTTGGTTGAATAGATGAATCTGAGATTGTGTGACGCATATCATATAATCGTACCCACGGATACTTGAGGTGACATTGGAGTATCTAGGTGACATTAGGGTTTTGGTTGATTTGTGTCTTAAGGTGTTATTCTATTACGAACTCGAGGATAGATTGAACGGAAAGAATAGCTTCACTACTGGAATCAACTAATTTGCCATCTGCCAGCTCTTTGCCGTCTGCTAGCTGACGGCAAAGCAGCTCTTTGCCATCAGCTACGCATAAGCAGACGGCAAAGAAAAGGCTGACGGCAAAGAAGCTCTTTGCCATCTGCCAGCTCTTTGCCGTCCGCTGGCGGACGGCAAAGAGTGTGGTGGCCCCCACCCCCCGCTCATTTGAAAAAATGTTAACGGCCCACCTCTTTGCCGTCCGCTAGCAGACGGCAAAGAGGCAAAAAGGCGGACGGCAAAGAGGGCACTTGACTAACGGCAAGTGCCCCCCCGCCCGTTACTCACTTCGTCCTCGCGCGCCCTTCTCCTCCGACCCCGCCGCCGCCGCCCGCCGCCCCGGCTCCCCGCCGCCCCACGCCCCGTCGCCCCCCCCGCCCCGGCCCCCCGCCGCCCCGCGCCCCATCGCCGCCCCGGCCCCCGCCGCCCCGGCCCCCCGCCACCCCGCGCCCCCCGCCGCCTCCTCCACCGCCCCGCCCCGGCCCCCCGCCGCCCGGCCCCCCCGCCGCCCCGGGCTCCCGCCGCCCCGCCTCCTCCACCGCCCCGCCCCGGCCCCCCGCCGGCCGGGCCCCCGCCGCCCCGCCTCCTCCACCGCCCCGCCCGGCCCCCCGTCGCCGGCCCCTCCCCGACCCGTCGGCGCCCCCCACATTGAGCCCCTCCCTTTTTTTTCTTTTTTTTTTTGTTTTTTTTCTGTTTAGATAAGGTTTTTTAGTTTATGTTTTTTCAGTTTAGAATTAATTAGTTTAGGTTATTTAGTTTAATTAGTTTAAATAGTTTAGTTTTAATTAGTTTAGGTTTTTAGTTTAGGTTTAGGTTAAGTAGAAGGGGGAAGAAGAAGAAGAAGAAGAAGAAGAAGAGGAAGAGGAGGAGGAGGAGGAGGAGGAGGAGGAGGAGGAGAAAGAAGAAGAAGAAGAAGAAGAAGAAGAAGAAGAAGAAGAAGAAGAAGAAGAAGAAGAAGAAGAAGAAGAAGAAGAAGAAGAAGAAGAAGAAGAAGAAGAGGAGGAGGAGGAGGAGGAGGAGGAGGAGGAGGAGAAAGAAGAAGAAGAAGAAGAAGAAGAAGAAGAAGAAGAAGAAGAAGAAGAAGAAGAAGAAGAAGAAGAAGAAGAAGAAGAAGAAGAAGAAGAAGAAGAAGAAGAAGAAGAAGAAGAAGAAGAAGAAGAAGAAGAAGAAGAAGAAGAAGAAGAAGAAGAAGAAGAAGAAGAAGAGGAGGAGGAGGAGGAGGGGGAGGAGGAGGAGGAGGAGGAGGAGAAAGAAGAAGAAGAAGAAGAAGAAGAAGAAGAAGAAGAAGAAGAAGAGGAGGAGGAGGAGGAGGAGGAGGAGGAGGAGAAAGAAGAAGAAGAAGAAGAAGAAGAAGAGGAGGAGGAGGAGGAGGAGAAAGAAGAAGAAGAAGAAGAAGAAGACGGGGGATGAGAAGAAGTAGAAGAATGAGAAGAAGTAGAAGTAGTAGAAGAATGAGAAGACCCCCTGACCCCCTGACCCCCCAACCCCGACACCACACCCCGACACCCGACCCCGACACGACACCCCGACCAGTGGCAGACGGAAAAGAACCTGCCATCTAGTGACGTGTAGATGACATCATAAGGCGGACGGCAAAGAACCTGCCATCTAGTGACGTGTAGATGACATCATAAGGCGGACGGCAAAGACTAGAGAAATTTTGCCGTCTGCGGCGGACGGCAATGGTCTGCCGTTAGCCACTTAACGGACTGACAGCGCAATTATTGCCGTCCGCCCTCTTTGCCGTCCGCCGCAGACGGCAAAGAGCCTTTGCCGTCCGCCTCCAGGAAGCAGACGGCAAAGCAGCTGTTTACCGTAGCCTTCTTTGTCGGAGCCTTTTGCCGTCCGCGGCTGACGGCAAAGGTCTTTGCCGTCCGCCTTTCGAGCCTTTGCCGTCCGCCGTGGCAGACGGCAAAGTAGCTGTTTCCTGTAGTGCTTCGTGTTATTTTACTACGGACTCTTGAATAGATCGATCAGAAAGAATAACTTTGAGGTGGTTTCCTACCCTACAATAATGTCTTCGTTTGTTCTCCTCTATTAGTGACATTGGAGTGACTCTTTGTTGCATGTTGAGGGAGAGTTATATGATCCAATTATGTTATTATTGTTGAGAGAACTTGCACTAGTGAAAGTATGAACCCTAGGCCTTGTTTCCTAGCATTGCAATACTGTTTACGCTCACTTTTATCATTAGTTACCTTGCTATTTTTATATTTTCGGATTACAAATACCTATATCTACCATCCATATTGCACTTGTATCACCATCTCTTCACCGAACTAGTGCACCTATACAATTTACCATTGTATTGGGTGTGTTGGGGACACAAGAGACTCTTTGTTATTTGGTTGCAGGGTTGTTTGAGAGAGACCATCTTCATCCTACGCCTCTTATAGATTGATAAACCTTAGGTCATCCACTTGAAATAAATTTGCTACTGTCCTACAAACCTCTGCACTTGGAGGCCCAACAACGTCTGCAAGAAGAAGTTTGTGTAGTGGACATCAAGCAATTTCTGGCACCGTTTCCGGGGAGGTGAGTGCTTGAAGGTATATCTTTAGATCTTGCAATCGACTCTTTTAGTTTCTTGTTTTACCACTAGTTTAGTTTATAAAAGAAAACTACAAAAAAATGGAATTGAGGGTGCCTCATATGCTTCATCTTTTTAATATCTTTCGTGAAAATAAGGATTCCGATAATTGTGCCAAAATGCTAGAAGAAGAATGCATTAAAATATTTGGCACTAAATCTTTGAATGATGAGCGTGATTGCAATGTTGTTAGTACGATCTCTTTGAATATCCATAGTACTAATGATGATTCACTAGTCGTGATGAAATGTCTCTTATAAGCATGTCAAACTTTGTGGAGTGCATAGAGTTTGCAAGTACACACCAAATAGGGAAGATAGATTTTGCAAGAGGCATAAGTATTTAGAAACCAAATGGTTGCAAGAAAGGCTAGATGTTTGTGCTGAAAATTTAAATTTTCTTAGTCATCCTTGTGAACTTTGCAATGAACGTGGTCATTTAAATATCCAATGCAAATTGTTTCATGATCGTATCATGTCCAAAAATTGTGATGACTTGATTTCCCTTGTGCATCATAATGAACTTAGTTTGCTTGTGAGTTATGAAGAAATGAAACATATAAATAAGGATATGGCAGAATTTGTCCTTGATAAAGTTCTTGATTTTGATCTAGAGGAAATTCACGTCCACCAATTTATTTCAGAATTTTTGGATTTACAGAAGTATTAGAATGATACAGATTGCTACAGACTGTTCTGTTTTTGACATATTCTGTTTTCTATGTGTTGTTTGCTTCTTTTGATGAATCTATGAGTAGTATCGGAGGGTATGAACCATAGAGAAGTTATAATACAGTAGATATTACACCAATACGAATTTAGAATGAGTTCACAACAGTCCTAAGTGGTGATTTATTTTCTTATACTAACGGAGTTTACGAGTTTTCTATTGAGTTTTGTGTTGTGAAGTTTTCAAGTTTTGGGTAAAGATTCGATGGACTATGGAATAAGGAGTGGAATGAGCCTAAGCTTGGGGATGCCCAAGGCACCCCAAGGTAATATTCAAGGAAAACCAAGGGCCTAAGCTTGGGGATGCCCCGGATGGCATCCCCTCTTTCGTCTTCGTTCATCGGTAACTTTACTTGGAGCTATATTTTTATTCACCACATGATATGTGTTTTGCTTGGAGCGTCATTTTATTTTATTTAGTTTTGCTTGCTGTTTGAATAATATCCCAAGATCCGAAATTCTTAAGTGTTAGAGAGTCTTCACATGGTTACATAATTATTCGACTACTCATTTACCTTCACTTATATCTTTCGGAGTAGTTTGTCATTTGCTCTAGTGCTTCACTTGTATCCTTTTAGAGCATGGCGGTGGTTTTATTTTGAAGAAATAGATGAACTCTCATGTTTCACTTATATTATTTTGAGAGTCTTAAACAGCATGGTAATTTGCTTTGGTTATGAATTTAGTCCTAATATGATGGGCATTCAAGATGGGTATAATAAAAACTTTCATATAGAGTGCATTGAATACTATGAGAAGTTTGATTCCTTATGATTGTTTTGAGATATGAAGATGGTGATATTAAAGTCATGCTAGTTGAGTAGTTGTGAATTTGAGAGATACTTGTGTTGAAGTTTGTGATTGACGTAGCATGCACGTATGGTGAACCGTTATGTGATGAAGTCGGAGCATGATTTATTTATTGATTGTCCTCCTTATGAGCGGCGCTCGGGGACGAGCGATGGTCTTTTCCTACCAATCTATCCCCCTAGGAGCATGCGCGTAGTACTTCGGTTTGATAACTAATAGATTTTTGTAATAAGTATGTGAGTTCTTTATGACTAATGTTGAGTCCATGGATTATACGCACTCTCACCCTTCCACCATTGCTAGCCTCTCTAATACCGTGCACCTTTCGCCGGTATCATATACCCACCATAAATCTTCCTCAAAACAGCCACCATACCTATCTATTATGGCATTTCCATAGCATTCCGAGATATATTGCCATGCAACTTTCCACCGTTCCGTTTATTGTGACACACTCCATCATTGTCAAATTGCTTTGCATGATCATGTAGTTGACATAGTATTTGTTGCAAAGCCACCATTCATAATTATTTCATACATGCCACTCATGAGTCATTGCACATCCCGGTACACCGCCGGAGGCATTCATATTGAGTCATATTTTTGTTCTAAGTATTGAGTTGTAAGCCATGAGTTGTAAGTAAATAAAAGTGTGATGATTATCATTATCAGAGCATTGTCCCAGTAAGGAAAGGATGATGGCGACTATGATTCCCCCACAAGTCGGGATGAGACTCCAGACGGAAATTAAAAAAGGGGCCATAAAAAAAGAGAAAAGGCCCAAATAAAAAATAATAAAATAAGAATAAAAAAATGAGAGAAAAGGAGAGAAGGGACAATGCTACTATCCTTTTACCACACTTGTGCTTCAAAGTAGCACCATGATCTTCATGATAGAGAGTCTCCTATGTTGTCACTTTCATATACTAGTGGGAATTTTACGTTATAGAACTTGGCTTGTATATTCCAATGATGGGCTTCCTCAAAATTTCCCTAGGTCTTCGTGAGCAAGCAAGTTGGATGCACAACCACTTAGTTTTTTCGGTTGAGCTCTCATACACTTAAAGCTTTAGTGCATCCATTGCATGGCAATCCCTACTCACTCACATTGATATTTATTGATGGGCATCTCCATAGCCCGTTGATACAACTAGTTGATGTGAGACTATCTTCTCCTTTTTGTCTTCTCCACAAATACCATTCTATTCCACCTATAGTGCTATGTCCATGGCTCACGCTCATGTATTGCGTGAAAGTTGAAAAGGTTTGAGAACATCAAAAGTACGAAACAATTGCTTGGTTTGTCATCGGGGTTGTGCATGATTAAATACTTTGTGTGATGAAGATAGAGCATAGCCAGACTATATGATTTTGAAGGGATAACTTTCTTTGGCCATGTTATTTTGAGAAGACATACTTGCTTAATTAGTATGCTTGAAGTATTATTGTTTCTATGTCAATATTAAAATTTTATTTTGAATCTTTCGGATCTGAACATTCATGCCGCAATAAAAAAATTACGTTGAAAAATATGTTAGGTTGCATTCCACATCAAAAATTCTGTTTTTATCATTTACCTACTCAAGGACGAGCAGGAATTAAGCTTGGGGATGCTAATACGTCTCCAATATATCTATAATTTTGATGTATTCATGCCATGTTTACAATATTTCTACATGATTTTGCTATGATTTGGTTAGAACGAACCCGGACTGGCGCTATTTTCAGCAGAACTACCGTGGTGTTGTTTTTGTGCAGAAATAAAAGTTCTCGGAATGCGCTGAAAATCAACAGAGATTTTTTTTCTGGAAAATATAAAAAATAATGGAACGAAGAATTACCGGAGGGGAGTCCCTTGGGCCCCACGAGGTTGGAGGGCGCGCCCACCCCCCTGGGGCGCGTCCCCTGCCTCGTGGACTCCCTGTGGGGCCCCCTAACTTGTTCCCGACGCCAACTTCTCCTATAAATCCCTAAAACTTCCAGAACATAACCTAGATCGGGAGTTCTGCCGCGGCAAGCCTCTATAGCCACCAAAAACCAATCGGGGCCCTGTTCTGGCACCCTGCCGGAGGGGGGATCCCTCACCGGTGGCCATCTTATCATCCCGGTGCTCTCCATAATGAGGAGGGAGTAGTTCACCCTCGGGGCTGAGGGTATGTACCAGTAGCTGTGTGTTTGATCTCTCTCTCTCTCGTGTTCTTGATTCGGCACGAGCTTGATGTATCGCGAGCTTTGCTATTATAGTTGTATCTTATGATGTTTCTCCCCCTCTACTCTCGTGTAATGGATCGAGTTTTCCCTTTGAAGTTATCTTATCGGATTGAGTCTTTAAGGATTTGAGAACACTTGATGTATGTCTTGCATGTGCTTATCTGTGGTGACAATGGGATATTCACGTGCTCCACTTGACGTATGTTTTGGTGACCAACATGCGAGTTCCATGACCTCGTGAACTTATGCATAGGGGTTGGCACACGTTTACGACTTGACTCTCCAGTAGAAACTTTGGGGCACTCTTTGAAGTTCTTTGTGTTGGTTGAATAGATGAATCAGAGATTTTGTGATGCATATCGTATAATCATATCCACGGATACTTGAGGTGACATTGGAGTATCTAGGTGACATTAGGGTTTTGGTTGATTTGTGTCTTAAGGTGTTATTCTAGTACGAACTCTAGGATAGATTGAATGGAAAAATAGCTTCGTGTTATTTTACTATCGACTCTTGAATAGATCGATCAGAAAGAATAACTTTGAGGTGGTTTCGTACGCTACAATAATCTCTTCGTTTGTTCTCCGCTATTAGTGACTTTGGAGTGACTCTTTGTTGCATGTTGAGGGATAGTTGTATGCTCCAATTATGTTATTATTGTTGACAGAACTTGCACTAGTAAAAGTATGAACGCTAGGCCTTGTTTCCTAGCATTGCAATACCTTTTACGCTCAATTTTATCATTAGTTACCTTTCTGTTTCTATATTTTCAGATTACAAATACCTATATCTACCATACATATTGCACTTGTATCACCATCTCTTCGCCGAACTAGTGCACCTTTACAATTTACCATTGTATTGGGTGTGTTGGGGACACAAGAGACTCTTTGTTATTTGGTTGCAGGGTTGTTTGAGAGAGACCATCTTCATCCTACGCCTCCCACGGATTGATAAACTTAGGTCATCCACTTGACGGTAAATTGCTACTGTCCTACAAACCTCTGCACTTGGAGGCCCAACAACATCTACAAGAAGAAGGTTGTGTAGTAGACATCAATAAGTGTGACCAGTACCTTCTCCTTGGAAATACCTTTGTGCAAAGTTTTCACTTCCACTCTAGGACAGAACCACTCACTGTTACATTCAACTTATATGATGTTCCTAGAGATATTACACTTGATGAGTTTTGTGAGGCTTGTTTGATTCCACCTGAGGGCAGCCCTATAGATCCACACCCACGTGATGTTGCGGATTTTATATCCGAAGTTACTATGGGGCAGACAAGAGGAGTTTCTGAGGTTAGAATTCAGTTTACATTTTCCTGTTTTGCGTTACTACTCACGATCTGTCGTGAGGTGTTTGACTGGGCGGTGCGAGAGTGGATCACTCAGCTCGCCTGACCTTGCTATTTTGTGCCATGCTCTTCACACTGATATAACTTTTAGTTTGGGTGCTATGATTGCTCAACGGTTACATACTAACTGCTCAAAGGGAGCCATTTATGGTGGCATTTATGCTTCTTGCCTCGCTAGACATTTTGAGATTCCTGTTAGACACAATGAGGTGGAGGAGAAGCTTTTACCTGTTAGGCACCTTGATTACACTAGCATAGTTGGGTATGACTTTATTAATAATGTTATGCCGCTATTTCAGTATAACTTGGTTTTCAGTCAGGGCACTCGTGAGACTATTACCGTGCGTGCACATTCTTTGTTCAATCTTTCTTTAGGCAGGTACACAATTATGCCCGTGGATATTTACGCTTATTGGGGCTTGGTGCCGCCCCAAATGGAAGAGCCTCAGCCAGCACCTGAGCCTGAGGCGGTCCCAGAGCCTGTCTACCAGTGGGATCCGTAGGATCCTATTTATTATTGGAACCTCGATGAGCCTAAGCACTATCCTGGATGGGGATACTTCGACCCATGGTCAACTTAGGCCAAAAGCCTAAGCTTGGGGCAGTCCATATTTCTCACCGACATGACATTCATGTACAACACATTCATTCCAGTTGTCAGTGTTCATCCTTTTTCACTCTATATCCATGTTAGTTTTATTTCCGCTTTCTTCTTGTGAGCTTGAAAAACTTTGAAAATCCAAAAATATTTCTCGCTTCTTTTCGGTTTTTCTTTCTTGTTTAGTAGTATGTATTATTAAAATGAAAACCCAAAAAAGATTTCTCATTCTTCTTTTGCTTGTTGGGAGATTTCCCGTGTAAATAGTTTTTCTTGTTTTTGTTTTCTTCCCTTTGTTAATTTGCTTTCTTGAGAAAAAAAACTCCAAAAACATTTTAGTGTGTTTCTGTGAAATTCTTTTCTTTGAGTTGTCGTAAGGAGAAGACCACGATGAAATTGTTGAGTGGCTCATATGCATTATTGTTGATCTAACAAAAGACCATATTACCTTGTCTTCTCCTTCGAATAAAATGTTTGCAGATTCCCGCTTAGTCCATGGCACACTTGCACTATTATTATTTTCATATCATTCGGTCATGCAAGTGAAAGGCAATAATGACGATGATTTTATGAAGTGATTGAGGTGAAGAAAATCTGGTATGAACTCCTCTTGTTTTTGTTTTTGAAAATATGTTTAGCTCATCGTTCTTGATTTAGCTTATTATGAGTAAACATGTTTGTGATGAAAATTAGAGATTATAGTTTGTCATGCCATGCTTAAATAGCTAGGACTGGTAATGATTTACCTTGAGTGTCAACACACATTAAAATGGTTATGATGTAGTATGATAGTATGGTATCTCCCTCTGAATGAGTCGAGTAGGTTGACTTGGCACATGTTCATTCATGTAGTTGATTCAAAACCAACATAGCCTCCACGATATTTATGTTCATGGTGTTCGATATCCTACTCATGCTCGTATTCAATGTTAATTATTCTCAATGCATGTTTATGACCATTTTCGCTCTCTAGCTGGTCGTTTCTCAATCTATTTGCTAGCCTTCGCCTATTCTAAGCGGGAATACTGCTTGTGCATGATAATCCTTATACCCAAAGTTGTTTGAGATGAGTCCACTATATTTACCTATATGTGGTATTACTCTGCCATTCTAAGTAAATTTGCATGTGCCACCTCTAAACATTGAGATAAGCATATGTTTTGTGTGATGGTACCGCTCATGGAGCTACAGTGGCGGTCAATATCTTCCATGCTAAGCGGACTATTCTCATGATAAGTGTTTTTTCACTTGTCCTTACACGAGAGGGGATGGTATTCGGGATGCCCAGTCCCATGGTCAAATTGCAAAATTATGAAACAAACTCCCTTGGAAAGTTGTTGGTATGGAGGGCACCCGAGGATTGGCTAGCCCTGGCGTGTATCTGCTGGCTGATGGGGAGTAAACTTTACCTTTGTGCTTGGAAACCACCGCTAATGTGTTTAGCATGGAAGATATTGAAAACTCTTGGTCGTGACGTTGAAAAGAAAGGCTTACCTCCCAAAATTATATTGATATCTGTTTTAAGCTTTCAGTTCTGGCACCTCTACAAATCCCTGCTTCCCTCTCTGAAGGGCCTATCCATTTACTTTTATGTTTTTTTACTTTTATTGTTGAGTCATCAACCTCTCATTCAAGCACCAGTTGGAGAGCACTATTGTTATTCTTATGAATTGAGTATAGTTAATGTTGAGTGTGACCTGACTGGATCTCTTTTTTCCATGAATTACAATGTTTAGCCGTTACTTGAACTTCAGAGGTGCTCTACATTTATGTTTTGCAGTCTCAGAAAGGGCTAGCGAGATACCATGTTATCATATTATATCATGATTATTTTGACAAATTGTTGGCGTCTGAGATATCTTATTATTGCTCGCTAGTTGGTTATGTCATTGGTATGAGTAAATGTGAGACGTAAATTTTGTCATGAACAAGGTTAGTTCGTAATATTTGTTGAAAACTTGAACATTAGTTAAGCATATATACAGCAACAAGAACAAAAAGAGTTTGTAAAAGTTTTTATTTATCACATTTAGTTTGTCAACTGAATTCCTTGAGGAAAAGCAATGGTCTAAACTTGGGGGAGTTGATACGTCCCATACGTATCTACTTGTCCAAACACTTAAGCTCCTATTTTGGACTCTACTTTGCCCGATTTGAATGGAACTAACCCGGACTGACATTGTTTTCAAAAGAATTGTGATGGTGTTATTTTTGTGCAGAAATAAAAGTTCTTGGATTGAGCTAAAAAATTACGAAGAATTATTTCAGAATATATAAAAAATATTGGCGAAGGAAATTACCAGAGGGGGGCCACCAGTGTGCCACAAGCCCAGGGGCGCCCACCCACCCCCAGGACGCGCCTGGCAGGCATGTGGGCCCCTGGCAGCTCTGTAACCCTAACTCCAACTCCATAAGTACCTATTCATAAAGCAAAAATCAGAGAGAAGGTATCATCACGTTTGATGATATAGAGCCGCCACCAACTCCTGCTCTTCATCGGGAGGGCTAATCTTGAGTCCGTTCTGGGGTCAAGAGAGGGGGATTCAATGCCGTTGTCATCATCAACCTTCCTCCATCACCAATTTCATGATGCTCACCACCGGGAGTGAGTAATTCCTTCGTAGGCTTGCTGGACGACGATGGGTTGGATGAGATTTATCATGTAATCGAGTGAGTTTTGTTAGGGCTTGATCCCTAGTATCCACTATGTTCTAAGATTGATGTTGTATGACTTTGCTATGCTTAATGCTTGTCGCTAAGGCCCGAGTGCCATGATTTCAGATCTAAACCCTTTATGTTTTCATGAATATATTTGAGTTCTTGATCCTATCTTTCAAGCTGGATGCACCTATTACGTTTTATGATCCGCATACCCCAAAGTGACAGAAATTGGGATTCTTTCTGGTTATTACCGTAGTTTGAGGAGTTCATGTATTCACTATGTGCTAATGCTTTTTTCCGGTTCTCGTGTTGGTGCTTGGGGAGTGAGTCTGGTCTAGGTCCAGAGGAGGTGCGGCGGGCGAGCCGTCTGCGGTGCTGGAGATATCAAGCTTTCCCATTGTGGTGAAATGCTTGCCTCCCCTGCCTCGGACGGCCACTCGGTGGGGAGTGTGGGTTCTTCCCACGAGCCATTGCAGCTCGCCGGCCTGGCGACCAGGCTCTTGGAGCCTCTGATGCTCGTCCGGGGTGTAGTGCTCAGGATGTATGGTAATCCCAGCACTGCTCCCGCGGCGGGATCCGGCAACACCGGCGGGCGACGCGGCAGCGGTGGCGGCGGCGGCAGGCCGCGGTGCGACGGCGGCGGCTAGGGTTTGGGCGGGGTGCGGGGTGGGCTGGGGGCGTCCACGCCTCACCTTATAAAGGCCCGGGCGGCAGTGTCCTATTCGGACACGGCCGTTAAGGCGGTTCGCATTTTTTTTTAAATCCTGACGCGGAAAAACTAATAAAAGAAATACTAAACGCAGTCCAAAAATCCTGAAATAAATTTTCACAGTCCTCTAATAATATTGCGGACAAAGTGAACATTTATTTGGGCCTCTAATGCAATTTCGAAAAAACGCAAATTTTTCCTGATTCGAATAAAATTGCAATAAAATCCGAATAAAATTAATTATTTGATTTTAATATTTTTCCTCCAATACTTCATTTATTTTCGAGAAGTCATATTATCCCCTCTCATATATTTTTCATATTAGAAATATCTGAAGAGAAAAATAATTAAAACCAAAATGATCCTTGTTTCGTTATTTGAAAAAATGTCAAATATGAAAATCGTGAAATCCCCAACCCTCTCCGTGGGTCCTTGAGTTTCTTAGAATTTCGAGGATCGCCACACCAAATGCAATAAAATATGATATGCATGAATGACCTATGTATAACATTCCAAATTGAATATTTTTGATGTTACAAACCTACCCCCATTAAGATGAATCTTGCCCTCGAGATTCGGGTTGGCTAGAAAATAGGTGTGGGTGGTCTTTGCGTAGATCACCTTCTCGTTCCCAGGTGGCTTAATCCTCGGTATGGTGGCTCCACTGAACTTTGCAAAACTTGATAACCTTGCTGCGGGTAACTCGGCTGGCAAACTCGAGAATCTTGGCTGGTTTCTCCTCATAAGTCAGATCACTATCCAACAGAATTGCTTCTAGGGGCACTGTATCTCTCAGAGGGATATCGGCCATTTCAGCATGGCACTTCTACAACTGGGAAACGTGAAACACATCATGAACTCCTGATAGTCCTTCGGGTAACTCCAACTTGTAGGCTACCTCTCCCATACGTTCCAAAACTCGGTATGGTCCTACAAATCTCGGGGCTAACTTTCCCTTCACTCCAAAACATTCAACTCCTCGCAGAGGTGACACACGAAGATATGCTCTGTCTCCGATTTCATAGACTACCTCCTTACGTTTTGAATCTGCGTAACTCTTCTGCCTGGACTAAGCTACCTTCATTCTATCTCGAATCAACTTAACCTTCTCTTCAGACTCCTTAATCAAATCTGGTCCAAACAACTGACAGTCTCCAACTTCATCCCACATCAACGGTGTCCTGCACCTCCTTCCATACAGGGCTTCGAAAGGTGCCATCTTCAAACTGGCCTGGTAGCTATTGTTGTATGGGAACTCTGGGTAAGGCAAATTGTCATCCCAACTAGATCCATAATCTAGAGCAGAGGCTCTCAACATGTCCTCCCGAATCTGATTGACTCTCTCGGTCTATCCATCTGTCTGTGGATGAAAGGTTGTACTGAACTCTAGCCTGGTACCCAAAGTCTGGTGCAGCTGGTGCCAAAACTTTGAAGTAAACTGTGTTCCTCTATCTGATACGATGGTCCTCGGAACTCCCTGTAGACATACGATCCTGGTCATATATATCTTGGCCAACTTCGCACTGTTATAGGTGGTCTTCACTGTGATAAAGTGAGCCACTTTGGTCAAACGATCCACTACTACCCAGATAGAATCATATCCTGGTCGGGTCCTGGGTAATCCGGTGATAAAATCCATGCCAAGTTTTTCCCACTTCCATTAGGGTATCGGCATAGGCTGCAGTATTCCTGCTGGCTTCTGATGTTCTGCCTTCACTCTCTGACATACATCACATACAGCTACATACTCAGCAATATCCTTCTTCATTCCGGTCCACAGAAACGCTCCTTCAAATCCAAATACATCTTGGTGTTTCCGGGGTGTATCAAGTATGGCGAGTCATGAGCTTCCTGAAGTATCAACTTCCTGATCTCTGAATTATTGGGCACATATACACAGTCTTCAAACAACAAGGTTTCGTGCTCATCCTCACGAAAACCTTTGGCTTTTCCTTTGCTCATTCTCTCTTTTATCTCGGCAATCTCCTTGTCATCCTTCTGAGCTTCTCAAATCTTTCCCAATAATGTTGACTGAACTTCCATTGCTGCAAGAAAACCTCTAGGGACTATCTCCAAACGAAGCTCCCTGAGATCCTCGGCTAACTCCTTTGGCAATCCTCCGCTTACGAGGGTATTGGCGTAACCTTTCTGGCTCAAGGTGTCTGCTACGACATTGGCCTTACCTGGATGATAGTGCAACTTGATATCATAATCCTTTATGATCTCCAACCATCTCCTTTGCCTGACGTTCAGCTCCTTCTGCGTGAAAATGTACTTCAAACTCTTATGATCCATGTACACATCACAACGGTTTCCAATAAGAAAATGTCTCCAGGTCTTGAGCGCATGCACTACGGCTGCTAACTCCAAATCATGTGTGGCATAATTCAACTCATGCAGTCGAAGCTGATGTGAAGCGTATGAAACAACCCTTCCATCTTGCATAAGTACTCCTCCAAGTCCTAAGCGAGAAGCGTCGCAATACACTTGGAAATCCTTGCGTATATCTGCAGAATCAGCACTGGGGCTATAGTTAAACGTTTCTTCAATTCCTGAAAACTTGCTTCACATTCTTCAGTCCAATGGAACTTGGTGTCCTTCTTCAACAATGCCGTCATGGGCTTCGCAATCTTGGAAAAATTCTCAATGAATCTCCGATAGTATCCCGCGAGTCCAAGAAAACTGCGGATCTCTCCAACTGATGTGGGTGCCAACCACTCAGTGACTGACTGAACCTTGGTAGGATCCACTGCCATACCTTCTCCTGATATAACATGTCCAAGAAATCCAACTTCCTTCAATCAAAACTCACATTGCTGAACTTGGCATATAACTGATGTTCCTTGAGCTTCTCAAGAACCAAACGCAAATGCTCCTTGTGTTCCTCTTCATTCTTCGAGTATACCAAAATATCATCAACGAACACCACAACAAACTTATCCAGGAACTCCATGAATACCTTGTTCATCAAGCTCATAAAATAGGCAGGGGCGTTAGTCAATCCAAATGACATAACCGTATACTCATATAGCTCATACCTTGTGGTGAATGTTGTCTTATGTATATCCTTTTCTCAGATCTTCATCTGGTGGTAACCTAATCACAGATCGATCTTGGAGAATACTTTAGCTCCTTGCAGCTAGTCAAACAAGTCATTGATCATCGGCAGTGGGTACTTGTTCTTGATCGTCACTTCATTAAACGCACCATAATCAACAACAATTCTCAATGATCCATCCTTCTTCTCAACCAAGAGCACTGGGGCTCCCCATGGTGATGAACTTCGTCGAATGTAACCTTTCTCCAATAACTCCTTAATCTGCTTCTTGATCTCTTCCAGATCATTCGCGGGCATCCAGTATGGTCTCTTCGATATGGGTCCGGTGCCTGGCAATAACTCTATCAAAAACTCGATGTCCTGATCTGCCGGCATGCCTGGTAACTCCTCTGCAAATACATCTGGGTAATCCTTCACTACATGCACTTCCTCCTGGACAACTCCTGAGAGAGAATTTACTTGGGTTCTCCTCGGCGCATGCCTGGATACATACTTGATCCTTTTTCCCTCTAGGGTGGTGAGTAGAATGGACCTACTAGCACAGTCAATGTTTCCTCCATACTTCGATAGCCATTCCATTCCTAGTATCACATGCAGTCCTTGTGACTCCAAAATTATTAGGTCTGAGGGGAAACCATGGCTACCAATAGTTAAGGGTATCCGATCGCACCATCGTCTAGCCATATACTCTGCACCTGGTGAGCTTACTAGCAAAGGTGTCCTAAGGGCTAAGGTGGGTAACTTAAACTTGTCCACAAATCCCCTTGAAATGTATGAGTGCGATGCACCCATATCAAAAAGAACGAGAGCGGTAAATGACTTAACCAAAAACTTACCGATAACTTCATCTCGCTGCTCTTCAACCTCCTCCACGTTCACGTGGTTCACTTGTCCCCTATTGAAAGGGTTGGACTTCTTCCCAGAGCTTCCATTTCCATTGCCATTGTTCAACTCTGGACAATCATTGGCGAAGTGCCAAGTCTTCCCGCACTTGAAACATGTAAAGTGACTTTGATCCTTGTTGGCGTGTGTGGCTGGATTAGGGCGGCTCTGATTGCTACTTGCTCCATTCCCGTTTCCATTCTTGGGGCCAGTGTGGTTATGAGAACTTCCTCCATTGTGGGTGTGACCTCCATGGTTATGGGTATATCCTCCCGAATTCGGGGTAAAATGGGGCTTCTACTGAGCTCTGAATTGTACTTCCCTTGTCCATACTTCCTCCTGCGGCTCTCAATCTGCTGGTGCTTCCCTTCAATGATAAGAGCCCTGTCTACCAACTCCTGGTAGTTAGCGAATGTTGCTACCATCAACTGCATGCTCATCTCATCATTCAGCCCTTCCATAAACTTCTCCTGCTTCGTGGCATCTGTGGCCACATCATTAGGGGCATAGCGAGATAACGTGCTAAACTCATCCACGTACTGAGCTACAGTACGCTGGCGTAAGTTGCGAAACTCATGCTTCTTCATGTTCATAGCTCCAGTTGAGACATGTGCTATGCGGAATGCTTGCTGAAACTGATCCCAAGTGATATTGGCTATAGGGAAAGTGGTTGTGTAATTCTCCCACCATGAAGCTGCTGGTCCATCCAATTGGTGTGCGGCAAAACGCACCTTCTCAGCATCTGTGCAACCTGCAGTGGTCAACTCCCTTCCAATCCTGCGTAGCCAGTCATCAGCAACTATTGGCTCGGTGCTACTGGAAAACACTGGCGGCTGCAACCTCAGAAAACGAGCTAAGTTGTCAACTGGAGGTGGTGGTGGCGGGTTGTTGTTGTTGTTATTGCCTTGGTTCTGGACTAATATCTGCATCAAGGCATTCTCCTGTTGGATCAACTTGGTGATCTCAGGTGGGAAAACAAATCCGTGGTCACGTCTCGGAGGCATGTGATGGGTTTTAGAGGGGAGAGAATTAGAATAGAGTGAGGTCTAATGAGAAAGCACTACCCATATGCACATGAGACAAACACAATCATATCATATTACTCAATCAATCAAGCTAGGGCATACAATCGGTCTAGAACTATCGTTACAAAAGTGATCGGACTACTACTATATACATGGGGGAATGCTACTAATCATATGGTGGTCATCTAGAATATTGATCGGTGGAAGACTCCATGATGTCCGCTCCAGCTTCGTCTTCATAATCATCGTCACTATCATCGGGGTCGGTGTCGGTGTCGTCGATGATGATGTAGTCTTTAGAATGAATTTCCTTGGGTTCGTCGTCTTCTCTTCCTGGCGCGCGGTCTCCCATGAATACTCCTATCTTTCTTATCAGGTCGTCATTCTTCTCCACGAGTATTGCGATTTCCTCCTCATATCCGTCGCGTGTAGACTTGAGTTCCTCTTCTAGCTCCATGTTCCTGGTCATCGCCTTCTTCAAATCTCTCATGCTTGCGCACATCTGGTTCTCCTGTTGACGGATGTGCTGGTTTAACTCCTGGATGAAAGCTGCAATGGACCTGTCCTTCCTAGTGTTGATCATCTCCCATTGCTCATCTCGGCGCCCACATATCTGATAGATAGTGTCCTTCAGTTCCTGTGTGTAGACTTCTCCAATACGTCCCATAGCAATGTGGGCTGCCATGCTCTTGCCTAGACTCCAGGTGGGTGCATCAAAGGAAAACCCTATGGGCTCAGTGACTGGCGTGAAAGTCCTTCCTGGAACTTGAACTCGAATCATCCAACGCTCCTCTTCTGGTAAAGTGGCGGTGTAGGTCCCGGTGAAGCTTGGTATTCCAATGTTTAGGTACTTAGTGACTTCCTTCAAGTGTCTCCCAAAAGGTGTGTCTTCATCCGGTTGTACAAACTTGTTCCTTGAGTCCACCATCCTAAAGAGTAGAAAATGGAGAGGAGTCAGAAATGAGTCGAGAAGACTGACCTATGGCTCATCTTAGTGGTCGTGTCCTACATTCAACCTGGCTCTGATACCATCTTGTAGCGATCCGACCTCAGACATCAAATCTCTGTGTTCAGTGTCATCCCTGGATCGGTAATGCTGACACACACAGTACTTGAAGGATTTATAACAGAGTAGCAATCACACACTTATTACATCGAATGTCTCAAAAGAGAACTTATTACAATAAATATGGCTTAAGGCCATCTAAATACGATAACAGTGGAAGGCTTGGAAGATAAAGTGAGTCCATCAACTCCAACGCCATAGCTGAGTGCATGACAAACGACCTAGCGCACCTTACTCCTCGTCTGAAAAGTCTGCAACATGATATGTTGCAGCCCAAAAACGGGTCAGCACATGGAATATGCTGGCAATATAACACAGTAGAGCAATGAACAGATAAAAGCTATCACTACATGCATATATGGCTGGTGGAGGCTCTATGGTTATAATGTTTTTGCGAAAAGCCAATTTTTCCCTACATCAAAGGAATATATTTTACTTAACTATCATGGTGGTTGAAACATTGAGAATGGTACCCCCATCTCAATCCCAATTAAGAGTAATTCATTAACAACCCAACAAATTAATTTAGAGTGATGAGATCAAATCAATAATTCCAGTACCAGATACTCAAGATGTCCATAACCGGGGACACGGCTAACCATGATTAGTTTATACACCCTGCAGAGGTTTGCGCACTTTTCCCCACAAGACTCGATCTCCTCCGTTGGATTTCTCGCACTACAGGGTGTTTCAGAAACGGATGACCGAGACATAGTCTTTCAGAAGCATTAACTCTAACCCTGGGTAGACAGTACCAACCTACATCCCCTACATCTGCTAGCCTACCACTGGAAGAGGTCATGCAACCTACTCAACTATGCTAGAGCCCATAATAGCTTGTGGCTGCACATGGAAGTTTCTAGCATGAATAATCTTATGATCCCTTTGAGCCTGGGTGGCGGACCATAGGAGGATCACACGGGTACCCCGGGATCTCCTAGGACAACACTGGTATAACCCCAGGTGCCCAAACCAACAATCCACCCAGATGTGTATTAAAGTTGCCACCTTAAGTTGAACCATTAATTAACAATCTCACATCTGTCATGGATACACTCAAACCCAATCCACGTCTAAGAGCATAGCATAGCAATATAAGCATAACGTAGAAGTAACTCCCAAGGGTTTGATAATAAAACAGGTAATAGGTTCTACCTCATCATCTACTTTCCAATACCCACAAGTTAATCACATCCTAATCATGCAATGTTTGAGGATTGTAACTAATGCATAAAAACTGGGTATGAAAAGAGTATGATCAATGTGTTACTTGCCTTGCTGATGATCTGCAAAACCTAGTGACTCGTAGTAGCACGCTTCGCACTCCGGGAATTCTATCACAAACAAACAATAGCATACATAAGCAATCAAGCAAAGATGCACTGGTAAAACTTAAATAAGAAGATCTAACCAGAAAGTTCAACTGAAGAACTCTGGTTTGCAAAAGGAAACAAATCAAACGGAGCAACGAAACTCAAACTACGAAAGAAACAAGACCCGTTTACTAATCTGGACTAAAGTCAAATTTTATGGTACCAAAATCTTGTTCAAGTTGATTAAACAGAAAGAGGACATCCAGACGAAGATCTAGGCGCTTGTTACACCTGATTTGGATAAACGAGCGAAAAGATAAACTAAAACGAAGATCAGGGCAGAAATCGCGATCGAAAATAATCGAGGAAAAACCCTGGAAAAAAATAAAACGAGACGAACAGGCTAACGAACGAGCGTTCGCTGTCTGCGGCTAACTGACGAATAATATTCATTAAAATGAACGTATGGACGAACGTCCACTAATTAAATAAACCGAACGAAAAACCGATCTAATAAAATAAACCGCGAAACTAAAAAAACCTGGTTAAACTAAAAAATGACCAGTCAACGGCGGCGGCTCCAGCGGCGCGATCCGGCGGCGGCGCGGGCTGCGGGGCGCGGCAGCAGTGGCGGCGGGGCGCGGCAGCGGTGGCGGCGGCTAGGCTTTGGGCGGGGCGTGGGGTGGGCTGGGGGCGGCATCGCCTCGCCTTATAAACGCCCGGGCGGCAGTGTCCTGTTCGGACACGTCCCATTAAGGCGGTTCACGTTTTTTTTAAATCCTGACGCGGAAAAACTAATAAAAGAAATACTAAACCTAGTCCAAAAATCCTGAAATAAATTTTCACGGTCCTCTAATAATATTGCGGATAAAGTGAACATTTATTTGGGCTACTAATGCAATTTTGAAAAAAAACGCAAATTTGTCCTAATTCAAATAAAATTGCAATAAAATCCGAATAAATTAATTATTTGATTTTAATATTTTTCCTCCAATATTTCATTTATTTTGGAGAAGTCATATTATCTCCTCTCATATATTTTTCATATTAGAAATATCTGAACAGAAAAATAATTAAAACCAAAATGATCCTTGTTTCGTTATTTGAAAAAATTTCAAATATGAAAATCGTGAAATCCCCAACTCTCTCCGTGGGTCCATGAGTTGCTTAGAATTTCGAGGATCGCAACACCAAATGCAATAAAATATGATATGCATGAATGACCTATATATAACATTCCAAATTAAAATTTTGGGATGTTACATATACTAGGTGCTGCACCACTTTCTTCCTTTCCGTGTCCTTGGGGTTGTCTCCGCTGCCGGGCTCTTCTTTGTCCTGACCACATCTGGCCTTGTTCGGCTATGCTCACTCTCTGTCTCTTCCACTTGCCGCTGTGCCACTAGGGCTGCACTGACCACTTGATTAGTTGCCACCAAGTAAAGCAACAACGACTCTTGTGGTTTGGGAGCAACCAAAGTGGGCACAGATGACAAGTAGGTCTTTAAATCTTGCAGTGTCGGGTCTGCTTCCGGAGTCCACTTCATGGGCCTTGCCTTCTGATATGTCCATTTTGCATCATGCTTTTATATCAATATTTATTGCATTATGGGCTGTTATTACACGTTATGCCACAATACTTATGCCTATTCTCTCTTGTTTTACAAGGTTTACATGAAGAGGGAGAATGCCGGCAGCTGGAATTCTGGGCTTGAAAAGGAGCAAATATTAGAGACCTATTCTGCACAGCTCCAAAAGTCTTGAAACTTCATGGAAGTCTTTTTTGGAATTAATAAAAAATACTGAGCGAAGAAAATACCAGAGGGGGCCCACACCCTGGCCACGAGGGTGGGGGGCACGCCATACCCCCCTGGGTGCGCCCCCTGCCTTGTGGCCCCACTGGCAGGCCTCCGGTGCCCATCTTCTGCTATATGAAGTCTGTCGTCTGAGAAAAAATCATAAGCAAGCTTTCGAGAAGAAACTCCGCCGCCACGAGGCGGAACCTTGGCAGAACCAATCTAGGGCTCCGGCAGAGCTGTTCTGCCGGGGAAACTTCCCTCCGGGAGGGGGAAATAATCACCATCGTCATCACCAACGATCCTCTCATCGGGAGGGGGTCAATATCCATCAACATCTTCACCAGCACCATCTCCTCTAAAACCCTAGTTCATCTCTTGTATCCAATCTTTGTCCCAAAGCCTCAGATTGGTACCTGTGGGTTGCTAGATGTGTTGATTACTCCTTGTAGTTGATGCTAGTTGGTTTATTTGGTGGAAGATCATATGTTCAGATCCATTATGCATATTAATACCCCTCTGATTATGAACTTGAATATGATTTGTGAGTAGGTACGTTTGTTCCTGAGTACATGGGAGAAGTCTTGCTATTAGTAGTCATGTGAATTTGGTATTCGTTCGATATTTTTATGAGATGTATGTTCTCATTCCTCTAGTGGTGTTATGTGAACGTCGACTACATGACACTTCACCATTGTTTGGGCCTAGAGGAAGGCATTGGGAAGTAATAAGTAGATGATGGGTTGCTAGAGTTATAGAAGCTTAAACCCTAGTTTATGAATTGCTTCGTAAGGGGCTGATTTGGATCCATATGTTTCATGCTATGGTTAGGTTTACCTTAATACTTATTTTGTAGTTGCAGATGCTTGCAATAGGGGTTAGTCATAAGTGGGATGCTTGTCCAAGAAAGGACAACACCCAAGCACCGGTCCACCCACATACCAAATTATCAAAGTAACGAACGCGAATCATATGAGCGTGATGAAAACTAGCTTGACGATAATTCCCATGTGTCCTCGGGAGCGCTTTTCTCTATATAAGAGTTTGTCCAGGCTTGTACTTTGCTACAAAAGGGATTCGGCCATCTTGCTGCACCTTATTTAATTTCATTACATGTTACTTGTTGCCAATTACCTTATCACAAAACTATCTGTTACCGATAATTTCAGTGCTTGCAGAGAATACCTTGCTGAAAACCACTTATCATTTCCTTCTGCTCCTCATTGGGTTTGGCACTCTTACTTATCGAAAGGACTATGATAGATCCCCTACACTTGTGGGTCATCAAGACCCTTTTCTGGCGCCGTTGCCGGGGAGTGAAGCGCCTTTGGTAGGTGGAATTTGGTAAGGAAAAATTTATATAGTGTGCTGAAATTTACTGTCACTTGTTACTATGGAAAACAATCCTTTGAGGGGTTTGTTCGGGGTATCTTCACCCCGTCCGGAACCACAATTAGCTACCCCTCAACCTACTGAACCTACTGAAAATGTTTACTTAGAAAAATTCCTTCGGGTATGATAGAGAAACTGCTAGCTAATCCTTTTCCAGGAGATGGAACATTGCATCCCGATTTACACTTAATCTATGTGGATGAAGTTTGTGGATTATTTAAGCTTGCAGGTATGCCCGACGATGTCAGCAAGAAGAAGGTTTTCCCTTTATCTTTGAAGGGAGATGCATTGACATGGTTTAGGCTATGTGATGATATGGGATCATGGAACTACAAATGATTGAAATTGGAATTTCATCAGAAGTTTTATCCTATGTATCTTGTTCATCGTGATCGTAATTATATATATAATTTTTGGCCTCGCGAAGGAGAAAGCATCACTCAAGCTTGGGCGAGGCTTAAGTCAATGTTATATTCATGCCCCAATCATGAGCTCTCAAGAGAAATGATTATTCAAAAAATTTATGCTTGGCTCTCTCTCAATAATCGCTCCATGCTCAATACTTCTTGTACTGGCTCTTTTATGATGAAGACTATTGAATTCAAATGGGATTTATTGGAAAGAATTAAACGTAAATCTGACGATTGTGACCTCGATGAAGGTAAGGAGTCAGGTATAACACTTAAGTTTGATTGTGTTAAATCTTTAATGGATACTGATGCTTTCCATGAATTTAGCACTAAATATGGACTTGACTCTGAGATAGTAGCTTCTTTTTGTGAATCATTTGCTACTCATGTTGATCTCCCTAAGGAGAAGTGGTTTAAATATAATCCTCCCATTGAAGTAAAAGTAGTTGCACCTATTAAAGTTGAAGAAAAGACTATCACTTATAATGATCCTATTGTTCCTACTGCTTATGTTGAGAAACCACCTTTCCTTGTTAGAATAAAGGATCATGCTAAAGCTTCAACTGTAGTCAACAAAAGTAATATTAGGAAACACAAACCCCCTGAGCAAGTTAAAGTTGAACCTAAAATTGCTATGGTTAAAGATCTACTGGCTGATAATATCGATGGGCATGTTATTTACTTCTGTGATGAGACTGCTAGAATTGCTAAATCTGGTGTTAAAGATAAACATAGACCTGTGGTAGGCATGCCTGTTATTTCTGTTAAAATAGGAGATCATTGTTATCATGGCTTGTGTGATATGGGTGCTAGTGCAATACCTCATTCTTTATACGAAGAAATTATGCATGATATTGCACCTGCTGAGATAGAAGATATCGATGTTACCATTAAGCTTGCCAATAGAGATACTATTTCACCAATTGGGATTGTTAGAGATGTTGAAGTCTTGTGTGGGAAGGTTAAATATCCTGCTGATTTTCTTGTTCTTGGTTCCCCACAAGATAGATTTTGTCCCATTATATTTGGTAGACCCTTCTTGCACACTATTAATGCTAGGATAGACTGCGAAAAGGATGTTTTTACTATTGGTTTGGGTGATATGTCTCATGAGTTTAATTTTGCTAAATTTAGTAGACAACCCCGTGATGAGGAATTGCCTAGTAAAGATGAAATTATTGGTCTTGCTTCTATTGCCGTGCCTCCTAGTGATCCTTTAGAAAAATATTTGCTAGACCATGAAAATGATACGTTTATGAATGAAAGAAGGGAAATAGATGAAGTTTTCTTTAAACAGGGACCTATTCTGAAACACAACTTGCCTGTTAAAATTCTAGGGGATCCTCCTCCACCCAAGGGTGATCCAGTGTTTGAGCTTAACCGTTACTTGATACTCTTAAATATGCTTATCTTGATGAAAAGAAGATATATCCTGTTATTATTAGTGCTAACCTTTCAGAGCATGAAGAAAAGAAATTATTGAAAACTTTGAGGAAGCACCGTGCTGCTATTGGATATACTCTTCATGATCTTAAGGGCATTAGTCCCACTCTATGTCAGCACAAAATAAATTTGGAGAAAGACACCAAACCAGTTATTGATCACCAACGACGGCTAAATCCTAAGATGAAAGAAGTGGTAAGAAAGGAAATATTAAAGCTCCTTGAGGCAGGTATAATTTATCCCGTTGCTGATAGTCAGTGGGTAAGTCATGTCCATTGTGTCCCTAAGAAGGGAGGTATTACTGTCATTCCTAATGATAAAGATGAATTGATCCCGCAAAGAATTATTTCAGGTTATAGGATGGTAATTGATTTCTGCAAACAAAATAAAGCTACTAAAAAAAATCATTACCCTTTGCCTTTTATTGATCAAATGCTAGAAAGATTATCCAAACATACACATTTTTGCTTTCTTGATGGTTACTTTGGTTTCTCTCAAATACCTATGTCAGCTGAGGATCAAGAAAAGACCACTTTTACTTGCCCTTTCGGTACTTTTGCTTATAGACGTATGCCTTTTGGTTTATGTAATGCACCTACTACCTTTCAAAGATGCATGATGGCTATATTCTCCGACTTTTGTGAGGTTTTCATGGATGATTTCTCCGTTTATGGATCCTCTTTTGATGATTGCTTGAGCAACCTTGATCGAGTTTTGTAGAGATGTGAAGAAAATAATCTTGTCTTGAATTGGGAGAAATGCCACTTTATGGTTAATGAAGGCATTGTCTTGGGGCATAAAATTTCTGAAAGAGGCATTGAAGTTGATAAAGCTAAAGTTGATTCTATTGAAAAGATGTCGTGTCCTAAGGACATCAAAGGTATAAGAAGTTTTCTAGGTCATGCCGGTTTTTATAGGAGGTTCATTAAGGACTTCTCAAAAATTTCTCGGCCTCTGACTAAACTATTACAAAAAGATATTCCTTTTGTCTTTGATGATGATTGTGTAGAGGCATTTGAAATACTTAAGAAAGCTTTGATTTCTGCACCTATTGTTTAGCCACCTGATTGGAATTTACCTTTTGAAATTATGTGTGATGCTAGTGATTATGCTGTAGGTGTTGTTCTAGGGCAAAGAGTTGATAAGAAATTAAATGTTATTCAATATTCTAGTAAAACTCTAGACAATTCCCAGAGAAATTATGCTACTACCGAAAAATAATTTTTAGCAGTTGTTTTTGCTTGTGATAAGTTCAGACCTTATATTGTTGATTCTAAAGTAACTATTCACACTGATCATGCTGCTATTAAATACCTTATGGAAAAGAGAGATGCTAAGCCTAGACTTATTAGATGGGTTCTCTTGCTACAAGAATTTGATTTGCATATTATTGATAGAAAGGGAGATGAGAACCCCGTTGCAGACAACTTGTCTAGGTTAGAGAATGTTCTTGATGACCCACTACCTATTGATGATAGCTTTCTTGATGAACAATTAGCTGTCATAAATGCTTCTCGTACTGCTCCATGGTATGCTGATTATGCTAATTACATTTTTGCTAAATTTATACCACCTAGTTTCACATACCAGCAAAAGAAAAAGTTTTTCTATGATTTAAGACATTACTTCTGGGATGACCCACACCTTTATAAAGAAGGAGTAGATGGTGTTATTAGACGTTGTATACATGAGCATGAACAGGAACAGATCCTACGCAAGTGTCACTCTGAAGCTTATGGAGGACACCACGCTGGAGATAGAACTGCACATAAGGTATTGCAATCCGGTTTTTATTGGCCTACTCTCTTCAAAGATGCCCGTAAGTTTGTCTTATCTTATGATGAATGTCAAAGAATTGGTAATATTAGTAGACGTCAAGAAATGCCTATGAATTATTCACTTGTTATTGAACCATTTGATGTTTGGGGCTTTGATTACATGGGACCGTTTCCTTCCTCCAATGGGTATACACATATTTTAGTTGCTGTTCATTATGTTACTAAGTGGGTAGAAGCTATTCCAACAAGTAGTGCTGATCATAACACCTCTATTAAGATGCTTAAAGAAGTCATTTTTCTGAGATTTGGAGTCCCTTGATATTTAAGGACTGATGGTGGTTCACATTTTATTCATGGTGCTTTTCGTAAAATGCTTGCCAAGTATGATGTTAATCATAGAATTGCATCCCCTTATCACCCACAGTCTAGTGGTCAAGTAGAATTGAGTAATAGAGAGCTCAAATTAATTTTGCAAAAGACTGTTAATAGATCTAGAAAGAATTGGTGCAAGAAACTTGATGACGCACCATGGGCCTATAGAACTGCATATAAAAATCCTATGGGTATGTCTCCTTATAAAATGGTTTATGGAAAAGCATGTCACTTACCTCTTGAACTAGAACATAAGGCATATTGGGCTATTAAAGAGCTCAACTATGATTTCAAACTTGCCGGTGAAAAGAGGCTATTTGACATTAGCTCTCTTGATGAATGGAGAACCCAGGCCTATGAGAATGCCAAACTGTTCAAGGAAAAGGTTAAAAGATGGCATGACAAAAGGATACAAAAGCGTGAGTTTAATATAGGTGATTATGTGTTGCTATACAACTCTCGTTAAGATTTTTTGCTGGAAAACTTCTCTCTAAATGGGAAGGTCCTTACATTATCAAGGAGGTCTACCGTTCCGGTGCCATAAAAATCAACAACTTCGAAGGCACAAATCCGAAGGTGGTGAACGGTCAAAGAATCAAACATTATATCTCAAGTAATCCTATAAATGTTGAAACTAATGTTATTGAAACCGTAACCCCGGAGGAATACATAACAGACACTTTCCAGAACGTTTCAGACTCCGAAAAGGAATAGGTACGTGGTACGGTAAGTAAACCGACTCCAAAACAGTTCAAATGGCAATTTTTCTCCGTTTTGGAATATTTAAGAAAATAGGAAAATAAGAAGTAGTCCGGGAAGGACACGAGGCTTCCACGAGGGTGGGAGGCGCGCCCCCTGCCTCGTGGGCACCTCGTGTGCCCTCCGGACTCTGTTTTCTTGCACGGTACTTCTTTTGGTCGGTAAAAATTCATTATATAATCCCCCGAAGGTTTTGACCACCGTATCACTCAAATATCCACTGTTTTTGTTTCGAGCTCTTTTTCTGACAGATCTAGATCGCCATGACGTCTCCAAGTGCCCCCAAGGACAAGTTCTTCTAGAAGGTCATCAACCCCTACCTTGCGGAAGTGTTGCAACACCCTCCAACCATTGAGATGCATGAGGGGGTGCTGCACATCCGCGATGTTGAGGGACCAAGGAGGACCGGAAGCGTGGAGACAAGGCTCGAGGCAATGGAGCAACAAGTTTTCAAGTGTCAGGAGATGATGGAGCGCGGACTTGACTCCAATCACATAATGATCACGGAGTTCACCAACAACCACAAGTTGGACACCAAGGACATCGGGGAGGCCATCTTCAAGCTTCACGAGAAAATCGAGCACCTCCAAGCCCAGATCTATGACCTGCAAAACCAAAACTGTGAGTATGAATATAGATTCAAGAGGATGAGTTTGGCTGCAGATTTAAGGATCCCGGAGACTCGATCATCCTTCTATGATGGAGAGCCTATGCCTTGGAAGATGGACGACAAGCCTACATCATCAACAATTCCTTCACCAGCAAAACAGACATAATCACATGGGTATGGGCACTCCCCTTGGCAACTGCCAAGCTTGGGGGAGGTGCCCCGGTATCGTATCACCATCACACTCCTATCTTTACCCTTTTTCTTAGTTTGATCCTTTTAGTAATATCTTGATCTAGTAGAATAAAGTTTTAGTGTGATTCAGTTTTGAGTGTTGCTTTATGATCCTTCTATGTAATCGAGTCCATGAGCTATATATAATAAAGATTAGTGTTGGGTCAAGGGCTTGATTATCTTGCTATGATCTCGAGGGAATAAAAGAAAAGAGAAAGAATAAAAAGAATAAAGAGATCATATTGATCTTATGGAGAGTAATGACTTCACATACAAAGGGTATGATGAATAAAAGTTGTTGAGAGTTGACAAACCCAGTTTTGGTCATCGTTGCAATTAATAGGAAGTAATAAAGAAAGAGAGGTTTTCACATATAAATACACTATCTTGGACATCTTTTATGATTGTGAGCACTCATTAAAATATGACATGTTAAAGAGTTGATGTTGGACAAGGAAGACAACGTAATGGGTTATGTTTTCTTATATCTGAAATAAAGTATATTGTCATGGATCATCCAACATGTTGAGCTTGCCTTTCCCTCTCATGCTAGCCAAATTCTTTGCACTAAGTAGAGATACTACTGGTGCTTCCGAATACCCTCAAAACCAGTTTTGCCATGAGTGTCCACCATATCTACCTATGGATTGAGTAAGATCCTTCAAGTAAGTTATCATCGGTGCAAGCAATAAAAATTGCTCTCTAAATATGTATGATTTATTAGTGTGGAGAAAATAAGCTTTATACGATCTTGTGATGTGGAAGAAATAAAAGCGACAGACTGCATAATAAAGGTCCATATCACAAGTGGCCATATGAAGTGACGTTCTTTTGCATTAAGATTTCGTGCATCCAACAATGAAAGCGCATGACAACCTCTGCTTCCCTCTGCGAAGGGCCTATCTTTTACTTTTGTCTTATTCCTTATGCAAGAGTCATGGTGATCTTCACCTTTCCTTTTTACATTTTATCTTTTGGCAAGCACCTTGTGTTGGAAAGATCCTGATATATATATATATATATATATATATATATATATATATATATATATATATATATATATATATATATCCAATTGGATGTCAGTTAGCATGAACTATTATTGTTGACATTACCCTTGAGGTAAAAAGTTGGGAGGCAACACTATAAGCCCCTATCTTTCTCTGTGTCCGATGAAAACTCCAAACCCATAAGTATTGTGTGAGTGTTAGCAATTGTGAAAGACTAAATGATAGTTGAGTATGTGGACTTGCTGAAAAGCTCTTATATTGACTCTTTCCGATGTTATGATAAATTGCAATTACTTCAATGACCGAGATTATAGTTTGTTAGTTCTCAATGAAGTTTTTGATTCATACTTGACGATGTGAATAGATTATTACTTGAGCATAATAAATCATATGACAATACTCATAAATGTTGCTGTTATAAGAATGATCATGATGCCCTCATGTCCGTATTTTATTTTATCGACACCTCTATCTCTAAACATGTGGACAAATTTATCGTTATCGGCTTTCGCTTGAGGACAAGTGAGGTCTAAGCTTGGGGGAGTTGGTACGTCCATTTTGCATCATGCTTTTATATCGATATTTATTGCATTATGGGCTGTTATTACACGTTATGCCACAATACTTATGCCTATTCTCTCTTATTTTACAAGGTTTACATGAATAGGGAGAATGCCGGCAGCTGGAATTTTGGGCTGGAAAAGGAGCAAATATTAGAGACCTATTCTGCACAACTCCAAAAGTCCTGAAACTTCACGGAAGTCATTTTTTGAATTAATAAAAAATACCGAGCGAAGAAAATACCAGAGGGGGCCCACACCCTGGCCACGAGGGTGGGGGCGCGACCTACCGCCCTGGGCGCACCCCCTACCTCGTGGGCCCCCTGGCAGGCCTCCGGTTCCCATCTTCTGCTATATGAAGTCTTTCGTCCGAGTAAAAATCATAAGCACGCTTTCGGGAAGAAACTCCGCCGCCTCGAGGCAGAACCTTGGCAGAACAAATCTAGGGCTCCGGCAGAGCTGTTCTGCCTGGAAAACTTCCATCCGGGAGGGGGAAATCATCACCATCGTCATCACCAACGATCCTCTCATCGGGAGGGGGTCAATCTCCATCAAAATCTTCACCAGCACCATCTCCTCTAAAACTCTAGTTCATCTCTTGTATCCAATCTTCATCCCAAAGCCTCAGATTGGTACCTCTGGGTTGCTAGTATTGTTGATTACTCCTTGTAGTTGATGCTAGTTGGTTTATTTGGTGGAAGATCATATGTTCGGATCCATTATGCATATTAATACCCCTCTGATTATGAACATGAATATGATTTGTGGGTAGTTACGTTTGTTCCTGAGGACATGGGAGAATTCTTGCTATTAGTAGTCTTGTGAATTTGGTATTCGTTTGATATTTTGATGAGATGTATGTTGTCTTTCCTCTAGTGGTGTTATGTGAACATCGACTACATGACACTTCACCATTGTTTGGGCCTAGAGGAAGGCATTGGGAAGTAATAAGTAGATGATGTGTTGCTAGAGTGACAGAAGCTTAAACCCTAGTTTATGAGTTGCTATGTAAGGGGCTGATTTGGATCCATATGTTTCATGCTATGGTTAGGTTTACCTTAATACTTCTTTTGTAGTTGTGGATGCTTGCAATAGGGGTTAATCATAATTGGGATGCTTGTCCAAGAAAGGACAGCACCCAAGCACTGGTCCACCCACATACCAAATTATCAAATTAACGAACGCGAATCATATGAGCGTGATGAAAGCTAGCTTGACGATAATTCCCAAGTGTCCTCGGGAGCGCTTTTATCTATATAAGAGTTTGTCCAGGCTTGTCCTTTGCTAAAAAAAGGATTGGACCATCTTGCTGCACCTTATTTACTTTCATTACTTGTTACTTGTTGCCAATTACCTTATCACAAAACTATGTGTTACCAATAATTTCAGTCCTTGTAGAGAATACCTTGCTGAAAACCGCTTATCATTTCCTTCTGCTCCTTGTTGGGTTCGACACTATTACTTATCAAAAGGACTAGATAGATCCCCTGCACTTGTGGGTCATCACCTTCTTCAAAATTTTGAAGAACGGCAAGGCGCGCTCGGCAGACTTGGAGAAGAACCTGCTATGCACAGCAACGCACCCTATCAAACGCCTCACAACCTTAACTGTCTTGGGTGCCTGAATCTGCTCGTTAGCCTTGATCTTATTGGGGTTGGCCTCCATCCCGTGATGGGACACAAAGAAACCAAGTAGCTTGCCGGAGGGAACACCAAACGCACACTTCTCTGGGTTTAGCTTCAAGTTGATCTTGTGCAGATTAGCAAATGTCTCTTCCAAGTCCTACATGAGGGTTGATCTGTCCTTGGTCTTGACCACAATATCATCCATATAAGCTTCAATGTTCCTGTGCAACTGTGATTCAAAACCAATCTGGACGGCTCTTGCAAAAGTGGACCCGACACTCTCCAACCCGAAAGGCATGCACACGAAGCAGTGTGTGCCACATGGGGTGATGAATAAGGTCTTCTCTTCGTCTTCCTTGGACATAAAGATTTGATGATACCCAGAGTATGCATCCAAGAAGGAGACAAATCACACCCGAAAGTGGAATACACAATCTGGTCGATGCGCGGCAAGGGAAATGGATCCTTCGGGCAGGCCTTGTTAAGATCTGTGAAATCTATGCGTAGCTTCTCATGAGTCTTTAAAAGCTCTCGATGATCTCCTAAGGTACTTTCATGAGCTAACTAAAGAGTGTTTAGTTCTTTAGTTAGACGCTCAATCTCCTTCTTATCATCGTCATTCCTTTTATCTTGATTAGCATGATTAATAGCAAGTTCATCATAGTTTTCATCACTAGAGTTGTCAAGAAGTAAATCATCATCACCTAGCAAATCATCTTCATCACACTTGAAATCAACGTACTCAGGGGGTGATACCTTTGGGCCTTTAGCCATGAAGCATCTTCCAATTCCATCATTTGGTGAGTCAAATATGTCACAGGAGTTGGTTGACACAAGTGCTAGACTGGCAACACGTTCATCTTGAGTATATTCGAAGTGGGAGTGATAACTTCTCTCGGAATGGTTGTCGGTGTCGGAACCGGATACCCATTCAACAACATGAGCTTGATGTCTTTGTTTTGTATAGCTCCTTTATGACTTGTCCTTCCTTTCTGAATCCTTTCTTCTGTGAGGGGTTCTTCGTTCATAACGATCATCTCTACTCCTTCTCTCTCTTGGAGGTGATTCTTCTCTTTTGCTTCTCCTTTTAGGTGAGTCTTCTCTTCTTTTGTAGGGAGCCATACACTCATTGGAGTAGTGTCCGGGTCTTCCACAATTGTTGCAATTACGTTCACGACCAGAAGATCTTTTGTCATAGTAGGACCTTGACTTGGAACTTCTTTCTTTGCTTCTACTCTTGTAGAACTTCTTCACGTTCTTCACCATTAAGCTTAATTCCTCATTGAAGACTTGTTTCTCACTTGATGATGTAGGAGCATCACATGAAGCTTTGTAAGCACCACTAGACTTGTTGTGAAGCTCTTCTTTATCCTTGAGTGACATCTCATGAGCAACAATTCTACCAATGACTTCTGTTGGCTTGAGGTCTTTGTAATTGGGCATCATTTGGAACAATGTGCACACGGTATCATATTTTCCATCCAAGGCTCTTAGGATCTTCTTGATGATGAATCTATCGGTCATCTCTTCACTTCCTAAGACGGCAATCTCATATGTGATGAGAGCAAGCCTAGAGTACATTTCAGCGACACCTTCACCATCCTTCATTTTGAACTTGTCAAGTTGAACTTGAAGCACATCCAATTTGGATTCCTTGACGCAGTCGGTACCTTCGTGCATATCAATCAAAGTATCCCAAATTTCCTTTGCATTCTCAAGACGGCTGATTTTGTTGAATTCTTCGGGGCATACTCCGTTGAAGAGGATATCGCAAGCTTGTGCATTGTATGGCAACATCTTCAATTCTTCAGCGGTAGCTTCATGATTCGGTTCCCTTCCATCGTAGAATTCACCTTGCAAGACAATACACACAATGGCCCAAACGGCGGGGTTATGTCCAAGAATATGCATTTTCATCTTATGCTTCCAGGTAGCAAAATTTACCATCAAAGTAAGGACCTCTACGGTGGTAATTTTCCTCGCTAGACGCCTTACTCTCCTAGGTTGTGAAACCAAGGCTATGATCACCAAAGCTATGGAAATCAAGGCAAATGGAGACCAAAGCTCTGGTACCACTTGTAGGATCGAAAGTATGTCTAGAGGGGGGTGATTAGACTACTTGACCAAATAAGAATCTAGCCTTTTCCCAATTTTATTTTTTGGAAGATTTTAGCAACTTAACACAAGTCAAGCAATCAACCTACACATGCAATTCTAAGAGTATAGATGTCAGGACCGGTTTTTCGGGATATTAATTTCCCAGAAAACGGCCTTTGTGCTCACCAGCCCCAGGATTACTGTTAGCTGATGAGGCACCAACTTGATACAAGAATTCCAAGCAAGGTACGAAATATGAAGTACAAGACCATTGTGGCCTAGGAGTACAACACTTGGTTTCTAGTGGTTGATGGCGGAAGCGGTTTGTGGTACATCTGCGTCTATGGGACTCCATTTCCCACAAGAACAGCTGACCAGGATAACTCCTATCTTCGCGAGGCTGCTATCACCTTTACATGGGTTCCGGGGCTGTCGTCGTAACACTCTTCTCCACGCAAGAAATCTGGCCAAGACAATAGCCAGGGACAAGCCAGTGAGTACGTTTGAATGTACTCGCAAACATCAAGAACGCGGGTATAATATAACAAGGGATAATCATGCTCCGAGATATTCATGATCATAACGTTTGTCACGAATTAAATGAAACTCCGTGATGCCCGCATGCAGGAAAAATATGAACATGCAATACGGGAGTAAAAATAGAATCACTGACCGAGTGTCTGAAATGACTCCTCGAAAGGTTGCAAATAAATTAACAATGCCACAGTCGAGCGTTGGAGCGACGCCACATAAAGGGCTTATAAATAATAAAGAAATGACAAACATACCGCAGTTGGGCGTCTGAGCGACGCCACATAAAGGGCTTATAAAGGATAAATAAAGAACAAGCATGCCGCAGTCGGGCGTCTGAGCGACACCACATAAAGGGCTTATAAAGAATAATTAAATAACATGCATGCCGCAGTCGGGCGTCTGAGCGACACCACGGAGAGGGCTTATATAAGAATAATCAAAGTGAATATCCAGGAGGTAGAACCATCCCAGGGATACTCAATAATTCAAATAATGTAAATGGTTAGTCCATAATAATAAACATAATCCTCATATGTCACAGGTCATAAACAAAGTTCTAGTCTAGCCGTTTCTCCATCCGAAGACCGTCACCAGATTCTAGTTTAGCCGTTTCTCCATCCGAAAACCGTCACTAGATTCATCTCAGACTGAAGTCCTTACCCATGGACGTGGCTATCCAAATAGGTATGACCTCTGCAGAGGGTGTACTCTTTACCCACGAGTAACGGATTTATTTAGTCCATCGGGACTAATTCCGCCTACGGCCTTTTAGTTGAAAACACGCCTGACCTGCACACACCAGCTTAACTTACCGGTGTCTGGAATGACCCACGACACCTGTCAAGAAAAACTCTAAGTGGGGAGGCTACAACCTCGACGTAGCATGGGATCAAATTTATATCGCGCGCTCTAAGGGGTGCCCCCCTCTCGGTCCCAACCGGAAACACCCATGCCCCCGGACCAGGTGGCATGCCTACCGGATGCATCCGGTATCTTCCACCATGGCCTCTCTGTACGGTGTGTGCTTTGGTAAGGGGTTGACAACTTACTGAACCATACCCTACCTGCGGCAGGGACAAGTGGTAATCCAAAACAAGTAGGGGAAGTTACTACTCAAGACTCGACCTACGGCCGACTCAGGAGGTCCAAGTATTCTCCGAATGATTAGCATAACCAAAATATTCCCATTAACAGACAGAATCACCGCTCATCAAACCTCATCATGCCATACCGGACGCACTCGTCCCGATGAGGAACTAGGGACAAGCTCGTGTCTACCCAAGACCACGACTTTCCCGGCTTCCTGCCGGTATGCACGAAAAGCTCGTGAGGATGATCACTGTCACCAGCATAACTATTACTAACAGTAAAGCATCTCCAATATGCACTCATGTGTGTGACTTTATCATTACATAAAAATAACGCATGCTCCAAGTCAAAGTGGTGTTGTAACCGTATCAAAACACCACACAAAAATATTATGCCAGAGTTCAGAATGCTTGCCTTCAAGAGTATGCAAGGGGGTGCACTTTTTGAAAGTTTTCTTCTCTCTCCATTTCCTATTTTGAAAAAAATATTCAAATAACAAATATTTCAAACACAGTACAAAAAGTTGTCCCAAATATTTTTGAAATAAATCTTAAAATAAAATAGATGAAATTTGAGAGAGGTAGGAAAAAGAATCAACTCAGTTGGAATTTTATTTTCAAAGTTATAGCCAGTCAAAGCTGAGTGAAAGTTCTGTTTCAAAATAAAACAGAAAAAGAAAACGTTTCGGAGGGGCTTACGCTTTTTGTTCAGCAAAAACGTATTTTGTGAAACACGTCTCCACTTAAAACGCGCGTCGGCGGGGCTGGGTCACTGACAGTGGATCCAGGGGGGGCCACTGGTCAGGTTTGACTATTCCCCCCTCTCCCTCCTCTTCCTCTGCCCGAACGGGGCGGAACTCCGGCGATCGCCGTCGACGAACGGCAGCTCCCCACGGGTATCCGAGGGCGGGGATGGACCTGCCAGACCGGGGCGGTCTTCTCGGTGGTCGTTGGGTCAGCGGTGGTGGGAGGAGTCGCCGGCGGCGAGCTCCGCGGCGGAGGGGGCTACGGGAGTGAAGGGGGTTTTGGGCTCCGGTGGTTTCCGATCGAGGCTGAGGCGCTGGGCAGCTCCGCAAGAACAAGAGGAAGCGAGTGGTGGAGCTGGATGGGCGGGGGAGTGTCTGGTTGCGACGAATGGCACTGGAAGGCAGCGGCAGCCGAACCGGCCGGAGGTGGGGGAGATGGCCTCTTCCGGTCAATCCACGGCGAGGGGAGCACTAGGGAGAAGGCCTGAGGTCGCCTGAGCGCTTGGGGGGCTTGGGGTCTCCTTTTATAGGCGTTCGGGGTTGGTCCCGCGGTGGCCGTGGATAAGAACGCTGGCGACCGTCGCTCTGTAGCCGCAGGGCGACGTGGCGGCGACGAGCGCGTGCCGACGGGCTTCAGGATAAGCTCGAGCTGTTCACAGGGGCAGCTGGCGCGCTGGTGTGGCTTGGGCGGCACCGTCCGTGGCAGGAGCTCGCTGCCGACGCCGGCGTGCCGCCAAGGCTTCTGACGGCGGTGTTGTAGGGCACCAGGGGCGGCTTGGAGGGTTCTGGCGAGTGGGCGAGTGTAGTGCGCGGCTCTGCAGGCGAGCAAGGGCTAGGGGCGGGACGCGGCGAGGGCGGCAGTGTGACGCGGCGACTCGGTGCGCGCGCGTGCAAAACGTGCGCTCTGGGCGCGCCCAGAGCACGCACGGGACGTGCTCGACGAAATGCTAGGGCGGCCTAGAGTGCTGGAGTGAGGCTGGCAATCAACAGGACTAGGATAAGGATAGCTAGGAGCTTAGTGGACAACGTTGCTGGGTCAGAGGATCAAGATCATAATGCAAACTAGAAAACATGCCAAAACTGACTGTGGACACCAAGTGTTCGACAGAATGCCAAGTGCATCTAGGCAACTCTTGGAGTGGCCCAAAAACTCCAGATCAGGGTCTCCCTAGATGTAGGTGATGATGGCAAGATCATTTGGGCAAAACCAGAAACTTTCTAGTGCAAGTTTTGCAAAACTACAGTTTTGGACAGAAAGAAAGAGGTCTCATTGCATGCACTTAAAATCCTCCAATGGGACCACTCTCCTGGACTTAAGGGTTTTGTAGGGAGGGCTACAAGCAGGAAAAAGCTCATGGGCTCTAGAGCAAAACAAAATAGGGTTGTAGTACAAATCACCAAACTGGACCAGAATGAAAAAGAGGTTGATACACTCAAATTTTCCAAAGAACATCACTGGGTTTTAGCATAAAGTTTAATTATATGCATCTCCTGTCATCTCCAAATACTTGGAAGAATTTTTAAAGGGATATTTAAATAGGTTGTAGTGCAAAAATGCCTACTGGACCAGATTTGAAAAGTTGATGTAGAGCTCAAAATCTCCAATGACCACAAGATATTTTTGCATAAAAGTGATGTGGAGACATCACATGACATCCCCAAATTTTGGTGGAAATTTTAGATGCATCTGTCAAATGGTTGCAGTGCAAAACAGGCTCCATATTTATGAAAGATTATTTTAAAAGAGTAAAGCTCAAGAAAAAGCAAACCTTGCAATTAAATCCACTGATAAAGAATTGTTTTATAGACAGAGCATACAAGTCCAATAATGCTTTTGGAAAGTTTCCACTTGAGGTAAAAACCCACAATATCAAAAGGGTAAAACTAGACAAATGGAAAGGTTTAATTTCCTGGCAAAATTTTAATTTATAAAACAAGGTCAAAATTTTGGGGTGTCACAACACTACCCCCCTTAAGAAAAATCTCGTCCTCGAGATTTGTTAAAAGATGTTTTGAACAACCATTGCTCTTATCAAAAGAAAACATTCCACTGTGCAATAAAAATGTGGCTACAGTGAGGGGGCAATAAGTGGTGTAAAACCACAGTGTGGTACACTGGCGTTGCGTGGAAAAAATCCATGGTTGGGGAAAACGAGATATTTCTACGCGGATACAGTAATTTAGAATAAATTCTAAATTACTAAAACACGCTGGTCGTACCCGAGAGCACAGTGCTCCCTCTGGCTGACAGGTGGACCCAGGGCCCACTGTCGGCCTCTTCTTCTACCTCTGGCTCTCTCTTCTCTCTCGCGTGCTCTCCCGCGCTTCCTCCACCGGCGACGCCTAGCGCGTAGGGCATCTAGGCCGTACTGTGGTAGTGCGCGGCGTGCTAGCTGCCGGTGCAGCGTGCACTCACCTCGCGGGCCAGTGCACTGTTGACACTGCTCGCGTACTCGCCTCCGAACACCGGCGATCGAGCGACGAGTGGCGCTAGTGGACCTCGCCCACCGTGCACCGATCTCGAGCTATAAAAATGGTCGCGGTGCTCCTTTCTTCTCCCTCACACCTGGCCTTGCTTCTACTCCTCCTTCATTCTCCTCCATTGCTGTTAGCAGGAGCTCGAGACGAGGCTCCAATGACGGAGGCGATGCCGGACTGGTACGTGGTCCTGGTGTGTGGAGGTTTGGCGACGTTGCTGGGGCTCTCCGTGCTCTTGTGCACGATAATCCTGGATGATCATCGTGATGCTGCCGCTCGAGTGTTAGCTCTTCATGGTGGTGGCGATCATGAGGATTAGGCGCGGCATCGAGTGCTAACTGCTGTCGGTGTGCTGGGGCAACTCGCGCCCGAATGCTTACTCACAAATCTCTCTTACCGAGATGGTGGTGTCCTCGGGTGTGATCAGTTAGGCGCAAAAACATGTACGAGGATTTGTAATTAGCGCATGAGGTCGAGGGGTTGTGGTTGTGAGTCTGCTGTTATGGTGCTGCGCGAATAAAAATCTATGCCGTGAAGATATATACGCTGCAGCAACTCGGGGAAATCTCATTCCAAAATTTATCGTGAGAGAAAATTAGTTAAAACAAAATTAACAGCAGTAAAACTGCTCACATAATTGAAACCAAAAAAATCGGATTCGTCGCACAATTTTTTGGATACCACGCACAAGTTTCAACACATAGATAAATACTGGGATAATAAACACAGCGGTGACGTTTACAAGGAAAACGGCAAAAGGACCGGGTCCTGAGAAAACGCCTCTGGTACTGGGGCACACTCTTCTTCTATCGGGGGAAGCGGGTTGACCAGTCGATGAATGCCCCTCTCCTGGTCAGGCCTTAGTGGTCTGCCAATAGCGATCCGAGGATTTAAATCTGCGAGGCTCTGGAGATAACCCATTACCCGCTGAGTCAAACGCTCCTGAGCGATAACGTACTAGGCAAGGTTGGCCAGTACTGGATCTCTCTCAATTCGTCCTCCGGGAAAAGATGCAACTTCTCCGGGTGCTGCACGACTCGGAAAATAATAATATCCTCGTTCGCTGGCATAGGGTACCGCGAATCGAAGACGAGCGAGTGCTTCGTACGCAGCAGCTTCTATGGCCATATGCGGAGTCGGCATGGATTTCCCCACGAAGGAAGCTTCCGTTGGGTCTTGGTTTGGGTTTGAGGGAGGGATGTGCACCACTGCCCAGTATTTCGAGGTGGATGGGGTGATCCTCGATTTGAGCAACTCGTACTGGGTGGGTGGCTGGCACTCATGGTACTGCAGGTAAAGTCCCACAATAATTTAACAAAACTACCCGGGGTTGCGTCTGGGGTTCTCAGATAAATACTGGGGGTCGGCATGGCAAAGAAATGGCTGTGAGTGTTACGCACAAGGTGAGGGGTACTTGGCAAGGTCACGAGGTGGCCTCTTATATAGCATTGGGGCTGGGTTATCTACCGTGGTGAAGGGTAACTAGTTGTCGATCCTGTTCTTGGGTCAAAGCCATAGATATACATATCACATAAATGTGACGCATTACTGTGGGTGCCGTCGGGGTTGGTCTTGGTAGCTGTGCCCGATATAAAAAAATGCAACTGAACGCCAACGTACATATGCATAGCTACTACTCCAAAAATAGGGGCGCTCAAGCAGACAGCATTTAATAAGAGCGATACAAGATCACACCATTACAAAGCGTAGGAATACTAAGGCTCGATACTACTCGAGCGACTTAGTCTACTTCATTAATGTCTAAGTGGGCTGGCCTTGCGGACGCCGAGGTTTCTCCACGGGTTTCACCGTCGGGGTTTGCTGGTTGAGGTTGAGGGGCTGCAGGGTCGGGGTAGTGGTGATGACCATCGCGGGGTTGCTGGCCACAATCCCGTTGGAGTGGGTTCCCAAAAGGCGACGAAGCGCTTCTGGGGACACCAAAGCACTCTGGTTGATGGCTGGGGCAGACCTCAAGGGATCAATCGGGTGTCCGAACAGCACGACCGGGTTGTCGGCGTCGGGCTCCATTTCTCCTCTCGCTGGGGCTCGGCGAACCAGTTCTCCACGAGCTGCGATCAGATCAAGGGTGATTTGATCGAACAGTTGCTCTAGTGCACTTACATAGCGCACCAGATGCAACAGTGCAGGATCTGTCTCGTGATCTCCGTTGGCGACCTGGGGCGGCCTACCATACCCGTCACGACTGGGGTAGTAGTAGAACGAGCGACAGTTAATTCTGGGCGACGAGTGCCGGAGTTGAACTATAGCTTCTCGAGCTGCTAGCTGGATGGCTTGTGGCTCAAAGGAAGTTGTCCTTCCGGTGAACCTGTAGGGGCGTTCAGGCGACAGACCCCTACCATAGATGTGCACAGTGGCCCAGTACTAACGGCTCTCACCGTACATGGGTCCTTGGTACACAACATATTCAGGAGGTTCTTCTAATGCATAGGCACGGCGGGTGAGGTTTGCGAGCACGGTCACAAAACCTCCAAGGTTGGTTGCTGTGGTCTCATTGTGAACAATGGGGCCAGGCATCGTGGCTTGGTTTGGGGAAAGAGGTTGTGCTGTGCTGTGTGGAGGCTAGCGCGCCCTTTTATAGGGAAAAGGGGACGGGGTCTTCCTCCGCACGCTTGCGAATGAGACGTGTTAGGTGTCGGTCACTGGCGCGTGATCGACGGGCTAGGCTGATAGGTTGGGCACCGTCTGCCGAAAGGCGTCGGGTCACTTTGGGCTATCTTACGCGAGAAGCTTGGCCGGGGTTAGGTTAAGGTCTAGTGGTTTGGTTAACCTAGGTTTATTGACCTGGCTAAGATATGGTTAGCCAATGGTCAGCCTGGCTCTGATACCAAGTCTATCAGGACCGGTTTTCGGGATATTAATTTCCCAGAAAATGGCCTTTGTGCTCACCAGCCCCAGGATTACTGTTAGCTGATGAGGCACCAACTTGATACAAGAATTCCAAGCAAGGTACGAAATATGAAGTACAAGACCATTGTGGCCTAGGAGTACAACACTTGGTTTCTAGTGGTTGATGGCGGAAGCGGTTTGTGGTACATCTGCATCTATGGGACTCCATTTCCCACAAGAACAGCTGACCAGGATAACTCCTATCTTCGTGAGGCTGCTATCACCTTTACATGGGTTCCGGGGCTGTCGTCGTAACACTCTTCTCCACGCAAGAAATTTGGCCAAGACAATAGCCAGGGACAAGCCAGTGAGTACGTTTGAATGTACTCGCAAACATCAAGAACGCGGGTATAATATAACAAGGGATAATCATGCTCCGAGATATTCATGATCATAACGTCTGTCACGAATTAAACGAAACTCTGTGATGCCCGCATGCAGGAAAAATATGAACATGCAATACGGGAGTAAAAATAGAATGCACTGACGTAGTGTCTGAAATGACTCCTCGAAAGGATGCAAATAAATTAACAATGCCACAGTCGGGCGTTGGAGCGACACCACATAAAGGGCTTATAAATAATAAAGAAATGAAAAAAATACCGCAGTCGGGCGTCTGAGCGACGCCACATAAAGGGCTTATAAAGGATAAATAAACAACAAGCATGCCGCAGTCGGGCGTCTGAGCGACACCACATAAAGGGCTTATAAAGAATAATTAAATAACATGCATGCCGCAGTCGGGCGTCTGAGCGACACCACGGAGAGGGCTTATATAAGAATAATCACAGTGAATATCCAGGAGGTAAAACAATCCCAGGGATACTCAATAATTCAAATAATGTAAATGGTTAGTCCATAATAATAAACATAATCCTCATACGTCACAGGTCATAAACAAAGTTCTAGTCTAGCCGTTTCTCCATCCGAAGACCGTCACCATATTCTAGTTTAGCCGTTTCTCCATCCGAAAACCGTCACTAGATTCATCTCAGACTGAAGTCCTTACCCATGGACGTGGCTATCCAAATAGATATGACCTCTGTAGAGGGTGTACTCTTTACCCATGAGTAACGGATTTATTTAGTCCATCGGGACTAATTCCGCCTACGGCCTTTTAATTGAAAACACGTCTGACCTGCACACACCAGCTTAACTTACCGGTGTCTGGAATCACCCACGACACCTGTCAAGCAAAACTCTAAGTGGGGAGGCTACAACCTCGACGTAGCATGGGATCAAATTTATATCGCGTGCTCTAAGGGGTGCCCCCCTCTCGGTCCCAACCGGAAACACCCATGCCCCCGGACCAGGTGGCATGCCTACCGGATGCATCCGGTATCTACCACCATGGCCTCTCTGTACGGTGTGTGCTTTGGTAAGGGGTTGACAACTTATTGAACCATACCCTACCTGCGGCAAGGACAAGTGGTAATACAAAACAAGTAGGGGAAGTTACTACTCAAGACTCGACCTACGACCGACTCAGGAGGTCCAAGTATTCTCCGAATGATTAGCATAACCAAAATATTCCCATTAACAGACAGAATCACCGCTCATCAAACCTCATCATGCCATACCGGACGCACTCGTACCGACGAGGAACTAGGGACAAGCTCGTGTCTACCCAAGACCACGACTTTCCCGGCTTCCTTCCGGTATGCACGAAAAGCTCGCGAGGATGATCACTCTCACCAGCATAACTATTACTAACAGTAAAGCATCTCCAATATGCACTCATGTGTGTGACTTTATCATTACATAAAAATAACGCATGCTCCAAGTCAAAGTGGTGTTGTAACCGTATCAAAACACCACACAAAAATATTATGCCAGAGTTCAGAATGCTTGCCTTCAAGAGTATGCAAGGGGGTGCACTTTTTGAAAGTTTTCTTCTCTCTCCATATCCTATTTTGAAAAAAATATTCAAATAACAAATATTTCAAACACAGTACAAAAAGTTGTCCCAAATATTTTTGAAATAAATCATAAAATAAACTAGATGAAATTTGAGAGAGGTAGGAAAAAGAATCAACTCATTTGGAATTTTATTTTCAAAGTTATAGCCAGTCAAAGTTCTGTTTTAAAATAAAACAGAAAAAGAAAACGTTTCGGAGGGGCTTACGCTTTCTGTTCAGCGAAAACGTATTTTGTGAAACACGTCTCCACTTAAAACTCGCGTCGGCGGGGCTGGGTCGCTGACAGTGGATCCAGGCGGGGCCACTGGTCAGGTTTGACTATTCCCCCCTCTCCCTCCTCTTCCTCTGCCCGAACGGGGCGGAACTCCGGCGATCGCCGTCAACGAACGGCAGCTCCCCACGGGTATCCGAGGGCGGGGATGGACCTGCCAGACCGGGGCGGTCTACTCGGTGGTCGTTGGGTCGGCGGTGGTGGGAGGAGTCGCCGGCGGCGAGCTCCGCGGCGGAGGGGGCTATGGGAGTGAAGGTGGTTTTGGGCTCCGGTGGTTTCCGATCGAGGCTGAGGCGCTGGGCAGCTCTGCAAGAACAAGAGGAAGCGAGTGGTGGCGCTGGATGGGCGGGGGAGTGTCTGGTTGCGACGAATGGCACTGGAAGGCAGCGGCGGCCGAACCGGCCGGAGGTGGGGGAGATGGCCTCTTCCGGTCAATCCACGAATAGGGGAGCACTAGGGGGAAGGCCTGAGGTCGCCTGAGCGCTCGGGGGGGCTCGGGATCTCCTTTTATAGGCGTTCGGGGCTGGTCCCGTGGCGGCCGTGGATAAGAACGCCGGCGACCGTCGCTCTGTAGCCGCAGGGCGACGTGGCGGCGACGAGCGCGTGCCGACGGGCTTCCGGATAAGCTCGAGCTGTTCACAGGGGCAGCTGGCGTGCTGGTGTGGCTTGGGCGGCGCCGTCCGTGGCAGGACCTCGCTGCCGACGCCGGCGTGGCGCCAAGGCTTCTGACGGCGGCGCTGTAGGGCGCCAGGGGCGGCTTGGAGGGTTCTGTCGAGTGGGCGAGTGTAGTGCGTGGCTCTGCAGGCGAGCAAGGGCTAGGGGCGGGACGCAGCGAGGGCGGCAGTGCGACGCGGCGACTCGGTGCACGCGCGTGCAAAACGTGCGCTCTGGGCGCGCCCAGAGCACGCACGGGACGTGCTCGACGAAATGCCAGGGCAGCCTAGAGTGCTGGAGTGAGGCTGGTAATCAACAGGACTAGGATAAGGATAGCTAGGAGCTTAGTGGACAAGGTTGCTGGGTCAGAGGATCAAGATCATAATGCAAACTAGAAAACATGCCAAAACTGACTGTGCACACCAAGTGTTCGACAGAATGCCAAGTGCATCTAGGCAACTCTTGGAGTGGCCCAAAAACTCACGATCAGGGTCTCCCTAGATGTAGGTGATGATGGCAAGATCATTTGGGCAAAACCAGAAACTTGCTAGTGCAAGTTTTGCAAAACTACAGTTTTGGACAGAAAGAAAGAGGTCTCGTTGCATGCACTTAAAATCCTCCAATGGGACCACTCTCCTGGACTTAAGGGTTTTGTAGGGAGGGCTACAAGCAGGAAAAAGCTCATGGGCTCTAGAGCAAAACAAAATAGGGTTGTAGTACAAATCACCAAACTGGACCAGAATGAAAAAGAGGTTGATACACTCAAATTTTCCAAAGAACATCACTGGGTTTTAGCATAAATTTTAATTATATGCATCTCCTGTCATCTCCAAACACTTGGAAGAATTTTTAGAGGGATATTTAAATAGGTTGTAGTGCAAAAATGCCTACTGGACCAGATTTGAAAAGTTGATGTAGAGCTCAAAATCTCCAATGACCACAAGATATTTTTGCATAAAAGTGATGTGGAAACATCACATGACATCCCCAAATTTTGCTGGAAATTTGAGATGCATCTGTCAAATGGTTGTAGTGCAAAACAGGCTCCATATTTATGAGAGATTATTTTAAAAGAGTAAAGCTCAAGAAAAAGCAAACCTTGCAATTAAATCCACTGATAAAGAATTGTTTTATAGAGAGAGCATACAAGTCCAATAATGCTTTTGGGAAGTTTCCACTTGAGGTAAAAACCCACAATATCAAAAGGTTAAAACTAGACAAATGGAAAAGTTTAATTTCCTGGCAAAATTAAAATTTATAAAACAAGGTCAAAATTTTGGGGTGTCACAATAGAGGCGGAATGTAAATCATTGCATATGAAGGTAAAGGGGAGGAGTTTGGAGGGAGCAAATGCAATGTAGACACGGAGATTTTTGGCGTGGTTCCAATAGGTGGCTCTATGTACATCCACATTGATGGAGACTTCAACCCACGAAGGGTAACAGTTGCACGAGTCCATGGAGGGCTCCACCCACAAAGGGTCCACAAAGAAGCAACCTTGTCTATCCCACCATGGCCATCGCCCACGAAGGACTTGCCTCACTTGGGTAGATCTTCACGAACTAGGTGATCTCCTTGCCCTTACAAACTCCTTGGTTATACTCCACAATCTTGACGGAGGCTCCCAAGTGAGACCTAACCAATCTAGGAGACACCACTCTCCAAAATGTAGTAGATGGTGTGGTTATGATGAACTCCTTGCTCTTGTGCTTCAAATCATAGTGTCCCCAACACTGAACTCTCTCTCATAGATTTGGATATCGTGGAAAGATTATTTGAGTGGAAAGAAACTTGGTGAAGGCTAGAGATCAAGATACTTGTGGTAGGATTGAATATCTTGGTCTCAACACATGAGTAGGTGGTTCTCCCTCAGAAAATGAGTAGTGGAAGTTTAGGCACATTCTAATGGCTCTCTCTCATATGAAGAAGGGATGTAGGGGTATTTATCAACTGTTGCACACAATTTACCAAACTCGGTGGTACCGAATAGTGAAACTTGGTGATACCGACCTAGTTCAAAATGTGAACGTTAGGCTTTTCGGTGGGACCGACTTGATCAACTCGGTGGGACCGATGCACTAGGGTTAGGGCGAAACCTCATCTCGGTGAGACCGATCACATGAACTCGGTGAGACCGATTTTAGTAATAAGAAAATAGAGACTTGGCCAGGCAATCTCGGTGGGACCGATCGCTCATTTCGGTGAGACTGAAATGTTACAAAAAGAAAACAGAGAGTTTGCATTGCCAACTCATAGGGATCGATCGCTCATCTCGGTTAGACCAAAATGTTACAAAGGGAAACAGAGAGTTTGCAATCCCATCTCGGTGAGACCGAGATCCCTATCGGAGAGACTGAACTGATTAGGGTTTCTGGCAATGGCTATGTCAAATGAACTCGGTGGCGCCGGATAGATCAAATCGGTGGGGCCGAGTTTGACTTTACATTTAGGACATATGTGGAAATGATAAAGTGGTTGAGGGCTTTTGGAGCATATCACTAAGTATTTTGAGCAAGCAAGCCATTAAGCAATACCTCATCCCCTTTTAATAGTATTGGCTTTTCCTATGGACTCAATGTGATCTTGGATCACTAAAATGAAAATGTAGAGTCTTGAGCTTTTGCCAACATGTGTCCTTAGCATTGTGAGGGGTCCACATCTCTAGGTCATGCCATACTAATCATTGAACTTTCTGAAACATTAATCTGGAATGGATATTAGTTCAATGAGCTATATGTTGTTATGAATTACCAAAACCACCCGGGGATTAGTTGCACTTTCAATCCCCCCCTCTTGTTAATTGATGATAACATATAGATCAAAGCTTCGACAAATGATAATATAAAAGAAGTACATCGCCGCTTTGAGAAGTATGTGATAAGCAACAGATCCCCCTAAATTTGTGCATTATTTAAAATTTGCTTTTGAATGCAAATGCACAATCGATTAGGATCATGGGTTACTCTTCCATGTCACATTCATCTTGGTGGAGCGCTCAAAATGATAGAATATGAAATATGCACTCATTACCAAGACAAGATGTGAATGATCATACATGAGAGATAGAATATCATCATTCAAGCACAATCATTATAGTATGATATGATCAAGCACATGAACATATAAGTATCTCACACAAACATAAGTATAGTATCAACCAAACAAGCATTGAAATGAAGTTGCAAGAGATACAAAATAAAGCAAAACACACACTCTCTCTCAAAGCCTATGATCTATACACTTTCTCCCCGTTTGGCAACAAGTTACCAAAAAGCTCGAAAATGCATAGTGCTATACGACACCCTAAGCATGATCTCCTGCAGCTCCGGAGTGCGAAGATGGCATGGAGAGAACATCATCTGCGAAGACATCGGCTGACGTCTGAGGAACTGGAGGGGTTGCCACTGGAGGGGCAACTAAGGCTGTGGCTGCAGGAGCTGAGGTTGTAGCCCTAGTGTCTATCACTAGCACTGCTGCAGACCTTTGTGCTCTAGGCACCCTGTAATAAGCATATGTGGTTGTCCTGTCACTCCTGTCCTCAAGCTCTTCTTGTATCTTCTCGACTGAAGTCTGAATCTCAGTGACTTTGACATCCAAGTCATGTAGATTTGTCTCAAAGATCCTCTCAAGGCTCTCTTGATTTCGAGTCAGGGTAGCTGGTAGCTAGTCCTTTCTCTATTATCACAGTGGCCTCGAGCAGATAGCTGAGCTGGTCCTGCTTGTTCTCGAGATTGACTGCAGAAGGATCTGGAATCTTTGAAGGTTTTTCAGCCTGTGCCTTCTCTCTCTTCTCTTGAGCCTCAACAGAAGTTGGATGTGAAGCATCCATTATCGGTGTCAAAACCGGCAGATCTCGGGTAGGGGGTCCCGGACTATGCCTCTAAGGTCGATGGTAACAGGAGACAGGGGACACGATGTTTACCTAGGTTCGGGCCCTCTCTATGGAGGTAATACCCTACTTCCTGCTTGGTTGATCTTGATGAATATGAGTATTACAAGAGTTGATCTACCACGAGATTGTAATGCTAAACCCTAGAAGTCTAGCCTGTATGACTATGGTAATGAATGTCTCTCTGGACTAAGTCCTCCAGTTTATATAGACACTGGGAGGATCTAGGGTTACACAAGGTCGGTTACAAAGAAGGAATCTACATATTTGGTCGCCAAGGACAGTCCCATCCAGACACGGGTGCAGTCTTCGGTCTTCGTATCTTCACAGCCCATCGGTCTAGCCCATGGCTAACAGGCCGGACGCCCGAGGACCCCTTAGTCGAGGACTCCCTCTGTAGCCCCTGAACCTGGCTTCAATGACAAGGTATCCGGCGCATAGATCTGTCTTCGGCATTGCAAGGCGGGTTCCTCCTTCCGAACTCCAAGATAGTCTTCGGATATATTGAACGTGTCCGGACCTGTAACACACACCACACACAACCGCAGAGAGAATATAATATTCCACGAGTCCAATCTGCCGACAACTTTTTTTACAACATGACATCACGTCTGTCCGGTCACTATATCGAACCATTTTGTCTGCCATCCCGTGTTTCGAGATGCGATTTCCATTGGCACGTCTTGTCAAAGCAGAGATCGTGTCCCCTTATTGCGGGATTCTCATCAATACGGGCGTGGGTAACCCAACTGTGTCATTTACACAGCCCTCGGGAGTAGGCAAATTTTAAGGCGAGTGGGGAGGCGTTCAATATTTACTACCTTCATAAGGAGATAAGAATCCCTTTTCTTCACCCACGCCTTCTCTCTTCCTCTTCCCTTCCACTCTTGAGCTCCAGCAGCCAAGTTCTCATCTTCTCTGTCTCGAGCAAGCATTCAATCATGTCCGGATCGAGAGGTCAAGGCATGTGGATGGCCTCCTCCTTCCAGGAGGAGGACATCACCAAGCCTCGGGCGGCCGGGTACCTGGCGAAGGGGATCGCCCACCGCCTTCCAGCGCAAGGACAAATCGTTACCACGCCGAAGCCCAACGAGAGGGTAGTATTCATCCCTCATTTCCTCCGCGGGTTAGGGTTTCCACTCCACCCCTTCGTCAGCGGGCTGATGTTCTACTACGGGATAGACTTCCATGATCTATCCCCGAACTCTCTCCTCAACATCTCGGCGTTCATCGTCGTGTGTGAGGCCTTCCTCCACATCCAACCCCACTTCGGGCTGTGGCTCAAGGTCTTCAACGTGAAGCCGAAGGTGGTGGATGGCCAGCACGAGGAGTGCGGACGCGCCATGGTGAGCAAGCTGGCTAATGTCTCCTCACCGAAAGGCGCTTTCGTGGAGACTGTAAAAGAATGGCAGAAACATTGGTTCTATATCACATAACCTCGCGGCGCCACTTGGGCCGCAACTGCCGAATTAAACTCTGGCGCTCCCATGCGACTCACCTCCTGGGTCGAGAAGGGCCCGAACTGGTGTTCGCTAGACGAGCTGACAGCGCTACAAACATGCATTCAAAGCATGGTGGATAAAGATATCAAACTCGTCGATATAATCCATGTGATGCTAGTTAACCAGATTCTCCCATGCCAAAGCCGAAGCCGCCCTCTATGGGAGTTCAATCCGAAGAAGCACCATACCCTGAAGAGGCTCTTCGAAACCACTCACGAAGATGCCTGGAGGTTGCTTTTTAAGGGAAACGAAACACCGCCGGCCACAGATTCGGACCGCGGGCATGACATCAACCACCTCGCCAACGAGGTATGTTATTCTTACCGCATCCCTTACTTGCTCATTTCAAGGATGATGTCTAAGCTTTTATCGTCATCGTTTCTTCAGGAATGGATGGAGAGGGCGAAGCGGATACAATGTCCAGCTCCATTGCCTGAAGAACCAGTCATCCCGCGTTTAGCGAAGATGCTCGTGCCGGCGCCCTACAAGGCGCCGGAGAAGAAAGCCACAGGGAAGGCCAAGGGGGGCCGGAGTGGCCCCCGCCGCAAGGGCGCTTCGAACGCGACCTCCGAAGACAAGACTCATTCCTCCACTGCCGAAGACGGCGACGATGAGGAGGAGGAGGAGGAAAACAACCCTCCCCCTGATGAGGGGAAGAAGAAGAGGGCGGCCTCCATCATTCTGGAGGCGGAGGCGCCCAAGAAGGGGAAAGGCCCACTCGTGGGCAGCTCCGTATGGGACGTCAAAAGCAGTCCGGAGCAACGCCCCCGCACTAAGCCGCGGGCCGCATCGTAAGTGCTAAGACTTATATCCGCCCATAAATTTCTCCTCCTCATTGTATTGATATGATTGGTTATGTTATTGCAGTCCGGCCCACAATAGCTCCCCGCGGTCCTCATCAGGAGGTTCACTGGATTCCAAGGCAATGGACAGCAAGTCATCGCCGGCCGCTCACTCCCCCAAGGCCAAGGACGACGTGGAGGTGCTATCCCGAAGGACCGTTCCAGGCCGGGGAGAGGCTCGGGAGGCGCCAAAAAGGTGAAACCCCCATCGCCGGACACCAGGGGGAGTCAATCCCCACGAGGACTGGTGGGGAGGGCCATATTCAGTTCAGCCCTCAGTCGGACTCGTGTCCGGAGACCGATGCGGCTCCGGATTCTGGCACGCAACTTCCTTCGAAAGAAGGGGGATGCCTATTCCGCCGGTGACCCCTGTCGAACCAGGGGCACCAGATAATCTGTTAGAAGCGCTGCGAGGCGCTTCCATTGTGTATGAGCACCGTGCCATTATGGGCATGGTAATTGAAAAGGTTCAGTCCACCAAGAGCGGACTAACCGAAGCCTGCAATAGCCTGCTGACAGGTTTTGAGGTAAGCGGCGCAAAAAAGAGGAAATCCCAATATAGATAGTAGCCCCTGAGACATTGTCCGGTATTCAGAAAGAAAAAGCCGGACAGAGGATCAATCTCCTATTGCAGGAAACTAACTAAATTTGTCTGAAATGTATGCACAGGCATCGCTGTTGGCCGCAGCCTCGCATGCTGCCGAAGTCTCCGGACTAAAGCGGAGACTGGCGGAGGTCGAGGAGGAGCTTGGCCAAGTGAAGAGGCAGCTCCAGGAAAAATAAGGTATGTAATAACCTGTTATGTATTCGAAAAAAGTTAAAATGATATGCATTGACCGAAATGCCATGATGTGTACAGAGGCGACGACCGAGGTCGAGGCCCTGGCCGAAGCCGAAGGGAAGGCTGTCAAGGAGCAGGCCGCTCGGCAGAAGCTCAAAGGGCCCGGGTCGACGGGGTCCAACAGGAGCTCCAAGACACGGTGAAGAAGTGCGAGACCTTGGAGCGCGATGCATCGGTTCACGAGACCAAACTCGCCAAGGCTCGTCAGAACGCGGAGACGGCCTGGAATGAGGCCTAGAGCGCCCTCCAAGAGATCCAGGAGGCCAGGAAGATTGCGGCGGGTAAGGCATTTAGTATGCAAAGCAAGCATATGAGGAAGAAGTATCTCTTACTAACCCGGATTCGGAGTTCTCCAGGAGCCTACGCAGATCTACCGCGCAGTGTGTCTGACACCGCGGAGTTCTTTCGAGCCGAGGAAGGGAGCTCCACGGAGAAATTGTTCTGGTCGCAGTATCTTGCGTCAGAGCATCCCGTGCCCTTCACCGATCAGTTGAAACAGCTGGTGGAGCTGCATAGGGTGGCCGAACTAGCCATGAAGGATTTGATAATCCGGCTATGGCCAGCCGAAGCTATGCCCGGCAGCTACTTCGGACTCGTGAAGCGGCTGGTGAATGCTTGTCTTCTGCTGGACGTCGTCAAGCGATCGGCCTGTATTGAAGGTGCACGCATGGCCTTCGCCTGTTGCAAGATGAGGTGGGCGAAGATGAACGCCGTCGAGCTGGCCAGGGGCCCGCCAGAGGGCTAGGAGCACCGCACACCTGAGCGCTATTTTGCGGATGTCCTAGAAGGGTCTCGCATTGTGGCAACGCAGTGTGGGCAGGACATTATTTTCGAATGAATACATTCTTGTTGTCTTTGCCTTGTATGATGAAAACAAAGTCGGTTTGTAATATAATGCTTGATATTTTTTAATTTTTTCCTCCTATGCGGCCGTGTTGTATGAAATCTGAGGGTTGGCCAGTCGTCGGCTTCTGCCCCCACGTAGGTAGTACGGAGGTGTTCGGGATGGAATCTAAACAATCTTGATCCAATTATATGGTCCATGAAGGAGTTGTTTAGCGCAACGAACTAGGCAATCAGACTATGCGGCTTTAATGCCCTCACTTAGCCATAGGAGTTTTACAATAAAACATGGGCGCAGCCCCTGGTATTCGAACCAGAGTGCTATGAGTGTTTGATCGGGAAGTACCATCCTTCGCGTAATGCGGAAAAAATCTCCAACGATTTGCAACCTCCGAAAAGCTGACCGGCTCTCGACGTATCATGATCGTCAGTTTTCGGCTTTCTCTACTGAGGTGCTCCTTTGGATAAACCAGGGCACAATCGCAGCAGTTCTCCCTTTACTACCTTAGCCGATATATCGGAACGTAAGGTAGCAAGCACAGGAGTCGGGCAACCCAACTATTGACCAAAGACATGATTCGGAGCCAATGCATATAATGCTAAATTCAGGGTGCCAAACTTTACTGTAAAAGTGTTCGGACTTTTGTTGCCATGTTGTGGGGTGTTATCTGATAGGATTACCAGGAAGGAAAAAAGCAAAAAGGAAGAAAGAGGAAGAACCAGTGGTAAGCTAAAGCCGTGGAAATTTAGGCCGCAAACTGTTTCTATTATAATTTCATTGGTGCATTAAAGCGCGTTCGTACAAGTGGTGCAATAAGCAGAAAGGCTATTTACTATGCCTTCACCAAGAGAGAGCTGCGTGTCGGTCCTGAAAAACAGGTAGAGTGATCGTTTAACGAAACCACCTAGAGAAGTCCCCCATATATCTGCGGCTCTCCCGTGCTGAGCTTGTCTAATACCATCCAACAGGGTCAACTGACCGCTCTTATTCTTTCCGTCTTGGCGTGCTTGTCCTACGAGAGGATCCATGATCAGGCCATCGGATGGGGTCTGCGAGATTGAAACCTGAAAGGAAAAAGTGAAAGTGAAAGTATGTGTGTATCCGGTGCCGGTCGAGCCACACTGTGGACGACAAGCTAGCTGTGCCTCCGTCGATGGCCATGGAATTTCGAGTGCGTAGTTATGTACGCGCGGCGCGAATGCCACCGCTTGATCGCGACTGAGACGGAGGCCAGATTGCTAATCGAGCTCCAGACGAGCCGAGCTGTCCTGCTGCACGGTAGTTTGGATCCTCTTAACAGTGTCCGTGGGTTTGGCAGGCACATTAGGGTTCTGCTTGAGAAGGTCGCTCTGTACTTCTACTGCTAAGGCAGCTGTGTGGTCTTCTGTATGGAGGGAGTATTCCATGTTTCCGTTAACTGTGATGACGCCGCATGGACCGGGCATCTTGAGCTTAAGATAAGCATAGTGTGGCACTGCATTGAATCGAGCGAATGCGGTTCGTCCCAGCAGTGCGTGATAGCCGCTGCGAAAGGGGACGATGTCGAAGATTAACTCCTCACTTCGGAAATTGTCCGGAGACCTGAAGAACAACTTCTAGCGTGATTGAGCCCATACAGCGGGCCTCCACACCTGGTATGACTCCTCTGAAGGTAGTCTTTGTGGGCTTGATCCGTGATGGATTGATGCCCTTTTTCGCACTGTATCCTGATAAAGCAGGTTGAGGCTGCTACCTCCGTCCATAAGGACGCGCGTCAGGTGAAATCCGTCAATGATTGGGTTGTGGACTAGTGCGGCTGAACCGCCATGACGGATACTAGTCGGGTGATCCCGACGATCAAAGGTGATCGAGAACGACAACCATGGATTGAATTTTGGGGCGACTGGCTCTATTGCATAGATGTCCCTTAGTGCGCACTTGCGTTCCCCTTTAGGGATGTGTGTGGCGTATATCATGTTTACTGTTTTGACTTGGGGGGGAAACTTCTTCTGCCCCCCTGTGTTCGGTTGCCGGGGCTCCTCGTCGTCGTCCTCGCTTTGCGATCCCTTTTCCCTGTTCTCGGTGTTTAATTTGCCGGCTTGTTTAAAAACCCAACACTCTTTGTTGGTATGATTAGCTAGTTTGTCTGGGGTGCCATGTATCTGGCACGGGCGATCGAGTATGCGGTCGAGGCTGCATGGTCCCTGATTGTTTTTCTTGGACGATTTCTTCCGCTGGCTAGACTTGGTGCCACTGAATCCGGCATTGACTGTCCTGTCATCGGTATTATCACTATTGCTTCGGCGTTTGTGTCTGTTACGTCGGAGCTTGCCGTTACTATTCTTAACCTCAGAGAGGCCTGCCTCGCTGGCTGTGTTTTTCCTATGAGCCAACCAACTATCCTCACCCGTGCAAAAGCGGGTCATGAGTGCCGTGAGGGCTGCCATAGATTTTGGCTTTTCTTGGCCGAGGTGGCGGGCGAGCCATTCGTCGCGGATGCTATGTTTAAAGGCCGCTAGGGCTTCGGCATCCGGACAGTCAACGATCTGGTTCCTTTTAGTTAGGAACCTAGTCCAGAACTTCCTAGCTGACTCCCCGGGCTGTTGAACTATGTGACCTAAGTCATCAACATCTGGTGGCCGAACATATGTACCTTGGAAGTTGTTGAGGAAAGCTTCTTCCAGGTCCTCCCAGCTGCCAATAGAACTTTCAGGCAGACTATTTAGCCAGTGCCGGGCTGGTCCTTTAATTTTTAGTGGGAGGTATTTGATGGCGTGAAGATCATCCCCGCGGGCCATGTGGATGTGGAGAATAAAATTCTTGATCCATACCGTGGGATCGGTTGTTCCATCATATGATTCGATGTTTACGGGTTTAAACCCTTCTGGGAATTCGTGGTCCATTACTTCGTCGTGAAGCAAAGAGGGTGTGCGGCGCCTCTATATCGGGCCACATCGCGACGTAGCTCTGATGGAGTCTGTCTGCGGTTTTCGGCCCGGGCGTGACTAGGTTTGTCACGCTAGAATAGATAGCCATCCTCGCACGTCAAGGCGCGTCCTCACAATCAGTAGATCGATCTTGCATGTTCAGCTCTAGTGTCTAGGTATTGACGGAGGTCATATGTATTGCCCAGAGTTGTCTTATCCCTGCCTTTACAGCGGGGTGGGACAGTCTGGTTTTCGGCTCGGGTTGCCGTTTTATCCCGACCGCGCGGTGGCCTCATCATCGAACTGAGGTAGTAATCTGCGCTTCGGGCAACTTTTGGCTGGGCATTTAAGGCCGTATTCCTCGGCTGCCAGGACATCGGTCCATCTGTCATTGAGCAGGTCTTGATCAGCTTGAAGCTGCTGCTACTTCTTTTTCAGGCTCCTCGCAGTGGCTAATAGCTGAAGCTTAAAGTGCTCCTGCTCCAGAGGCTCCTTAGGCACGATGAAGTCTTCGTTGCCGAGGCTCACCTCCTCCTCGGTGGGCGGACGGTAACTACCGTCCTCCGAGTCTTCTTCTATGGCCTGTTCGTCAGGGCTGACATGCCCTGACTCTCGATTGTCTTGTTTGGCAGTTTGTTCATCGGGTTCTTCTGTGTCTTCGGCACCATCCGGAGTATTGTTGTCTCCTGTGCCGGTGTTGCTGTCCCTACTGCAGCGGGATTTAGAGCGGCGCCGCTGACGCCGGCGCTTTGGTCATGTTTTAGGAGGGTCCTCCTTTGCTGGGTTTTCCTTGTCATCGCCGCTATTATTTTTCAGCGTATCCACCATGTATATGTCATATGAGGAAGTGGCCGTCCATCGGCCAGTGAACAACTAGTTTTGGGCCTCCTCGTCTCCAGCATCGTCGTTCGTACCATCGATGTCTGCGGAGTCATAGTCCAGCGTGTCGGTTAAGTCTTCGACAGTGGCTATTAAGTGGGTGGTGGGTGGGAAGCAAGATTCTCCATCGTCAGCCCCTAGCTCGAACCAAACATAGTTCGGCTGTGAGTCCCCTGCCAAGGACAGGTTTTTAATGAGTTTAGCTCATCGCCCAAAGGTGAATGCTGAAAGATGTCTGCGGCGCCGAATTCGAAGATCGACAAATGATCAAGTTCCGCGTCCGCGGGCTCATATGGTTCAGAACATATGACCGGAGACGAGTCCGGAGTTCCGGTAACACAGATGTCCCATGATTTTAGGTCCATGTGCGGCTCCAACGCCGCGGGATCCGTGGCCTCCGTGGTGGGGTTGAGCTTCCCGTCCTTGGATGGCGCAGTATGCTCCATATCTAAGGCCGGAGCAGTTACAGGAGCTATCTCCTGAAAGTGGCCCGACGACAGATTTAGGTCATGTTCGTCGAGGTGACCAGGAGCGGTCGCCGAGGTCTCGAATCCAACGAAGATCAAGTCTCCACGGATGTCCGCGACGTAGTTCAAGGTCCCAAATCTAACTTGATGGCCAGGGCCGTAGCTATCGATCTGCTCCAGATGGCCAAGCGAGTTAGCCCGCAGTGCGAAGCCGCCGAACACGAAGATCTGTCCGGGGAGGAAGGTTCCTCCTTGGACAGCGTCATCGTTGACGATTAAAGGGGCCATCGAAAACCTTTTCGGGACGGCACAGTGGAACTCTCAATGCAAGCACCAATGTCGGTGTCAAAACAGGCGGATCTCGGGTAAGGGGTCCCGAACTGTGCGTTTAAGGTCGATGGTAATAGGAGACATGGGACATGACGTTTACCCAGGGTCGGGCCCTCTCTATGGAGGTAATACCCTACTTCCTGCTTGATTGATCTTGATGAATATGAGTATTACAAGAGTTGATCTACCACGAGATCGTAATGGCTAAACCCTAGAAGTCTAGCATGTATGACTATGGTAATGAATGTCTCTCTGGACTAAGTCCTCTGGTTTTATAGACACCGGGAGGATCTAGGGTTACACAAGGTCGGTTACAAAGAAGGAATCTACAATTTGGTCGCCAAGCTTGCCTTCCACGCCAAGTAGAGTCCCATCCGGACACGGGTGCAGTCTTCGGTCTTCGTATCTCCACAGCCCATCAGTCCGGACCATGGCTAACAGGCCGGACGCCCGAGGACTCCTTAGTCCAGGACTACCTCATCCATCACAATAGTGTTATCCTCAAAATCAGGCCTCAAGGTAAGGTGCTCTCTGTCCAACAAATATGTGACTGTACCCATCTGGGAATTTATGTGCATTTGAATGTGTGGAGCATAGCCACATGATCTCTTCTGGTCAGCTACAGTCCTCTTAATGGTCTCAACAATCAAACTCATTACTTTGAATTTCTCTGGCACATCAAACATGTGTAGCAAGTTGATGGAGTGCCCTCTGATCATCCTGTGATCTCCAGACATGGGTAACAATGTGTGCCTGAGGATGGTGTTGATTGTTGGCAGCCCTGACAAAAGGTAATACACTGAGCCAAACATATGTGTTTCCAAGGCATTGTCTGGAATTTCCTCATACATGTGTGCCATAGAGTTGTGGTCTTTGCTTGGCTTGGCATACACATCAGTATCATCATCTACCTCTTCAGGAGCATTTATCAGCTTTGCCCACTCAGCAAATGTAGACTGGTACCTAGTACCCTCAGTCATCCAGACAATCTTGCCATTTGGGTAGAAGTGACCAGTGGAATAGAACTGCATGATCAACTCATCATTCCATTTGGTCAATTTTGACCCACAAAAGCATCAACTCCATTCATTCTGAAGCTCTCATGAACTCCAGGAAAGTGATCTTCATTGTTGTGAATGAACTTCCAATTGACCCATCTCATTTCACAAACAATGGGCTTCTTGTCCAGAAGGACAGTCTCATAGAAATCCTGTTGTTCCTTAGTGTAAAACATGTAGTCCACAGCATTTCATCTTCTTGTGGCATAGGGGTCTGACTGTCTCCACAACCTAAGACCTGCATCCTTTCTTTCATTCATATTCTCAGCCACAGGATGTGTATCATCATGATCTGGGATCTTGGGCTTCAATTTCCTAAGCACTTGGGCTTCTTCTTCTTCTTCCACTTCAAGCACTGGGGCCTTGTTCTTCTCAGCAGCTGGTATGTTTCTAGTTGATCTCTTAGGTGTTGCATGCTTAGAAGCTTGAGCAGCAGCAGCAGCCTTGGGGGCAGTCTTGGGCTTTGATGGAGCAGCCCCTGACTTGATGGCATCCCCCATCAACTTCTGAGTCTTGGGTGCTGGTGCAGCAGCTTCTTCATCATCCTCTTCCTCATCCTCATCTGGGTCTCTGATCATAAAGGATCTGCCAATCACCTTGGCCATTGTCTTCTTGACCCTTTCCTTTCTCTTCTTGCCCTCACCAGCCTCCTTTGGTTCAAGAGTGAACTCAATGGTTTCCTGTGTTGAGGCTCTGGCTTTGGACATTGGCACTCTTATGGCAGGAGCTTTCTTGTGCAACCCAGGCTTGGTTGCAGCAGCATCATACTCCTTTTTCAGCACTTTCTTCTTGGCGGTGACTTCCTCCTCAATGACAAAGTCCTCATCTTCAGAATCTGAATTTCTCTTCCTCCTCCTAGCAGCCTTAGGCAGGTTGCTTGGGGTGCTTCTGCTACCCTCATCATAACTGTCAGAGGGACTAGTGCCCTCACTTAAGTTAACATGTTCCTCATATCTATTTTGACTGTCACTGTGATCTGACATAGCTGAAACTACAAGCTGACCCTAAAAGCTAACCCTGTGAATAGATATAGTTGAGACAGAGTGGATGAGCATCACAAAGTGCAAAGATTTTGCAAAACAATTGAGTCAAAAACTTAGTTTTAGTTTTCTATAGAAAGCATTTCGGAGCTATAGTGAAATCGGTCAAACCGAGACACAGTTTGGTGACTCCGAGATTGCTGGGGTTTCACTAAGAATCGAACTCGGTCACACCAATTTGTAAGTTTCGCTTAGACCGAAAATCACAACTGCAATGGCCTAGGCCAAATCGGTGAGACCGATTTCTACAACTCAGTCAGTCCGAGATGAATTCGGCGGAAACCTAACCCTAAGTTTTCGAATCAAAACTAATCTAAAGGAGTTTTTGATTGGATAGAAGTATCCCAAACGTGGTAAGATTATTAGCATTGACCTAAGTGCAGGAATCAGAGTAACGATTGCACAAATTAGTACCATGGCGGGGTTATGTCCAAGAATATGCATTTTCATCTTATGCTTCTAGCTAGCAAAATTAGTACCATCAAAGTAAGGACCTCTACGGTGGTAATTTCCCTCGCTAGACGCCATACTCTCCTAGGTTGTGAAACCAAGGCTATGATCACCAAAGCTATGGAAATCAAGGCAAATGGAGACCAAAGCTCTGATACCACTTGTAGGATCGAAAGTATGTATAGAGGGGGGTGATTAGACTACTTGACCAAATAAGAATCTAGCCTTTTCCCAATTTTATGTTTTGGCATATTTTAGCAACTTAACACAAGTCAAGGAATCAACCTACACATGCAATTCTAAGAGTATAGCAGCAGAATGTAAATACTTTCATATGAAGGTAAAGGGGAGGAGTTTGGAGGGAGCAAACGCAATGTAGACATAGAGATTTTTGGCGTGGTTCCGATAGGTGGTGCTATCGTACATCCACGTTGATGGAGACTTCAACCCACGAAGGGTAACGGTTGCGCGAGTCCATGGAGGGCTCCACCCTGAAGGGTCCAAAAAAGCAACCTTGTCTATCCCACCATGGCCATCGCCCACGAAGGACTTGCCTCACTTGGGTAGATCTTCACGAAGTAAGCGATCTCCTTGCCATTACAAACTCCTTGGTTCAACTCCACAATCTTGACGGAGGCTCCCAAGTGACACCTAACAAATCTTGGAGACACCACTCTTCGAAAGGTAATAGATGGTGTGTTGATGATGAACTCCTTGCTCTTGTGCTTCAAATGATAGTCTCCCCAACACTCAACTCTCTCTCACATATTTGGATATGGTGGAAAGATGATTTGAGTGGAAAGAAACTTGGGGAAGGCTAGAGATCAGGATACTTGTGGTAGGATTGGAATGTCTTGGTCTCAAGACATGAGTAGGTGGTTCTCTCTCAGAAAATGAGTAGTGGAAGTGTAGGCATGTTCTCATGGCTCTATCCCAAATGGAGAAGGGGGTGGAGGTGTATATATAGCCTCCACACAAAATATAACTGTTACACACAATTTTCCAAACTCGGTGGGACCAAATAGTGAAACTCGGTGGGACCGACCTAGTTCAAAATGTGAACATTAGGCTTTTCGGTGGGACCGACATGATCAACTCGGTGGGACTGATGCACTAGGGTTGGGGCGAAACCTCATCTCGGTGAGACCAATCACATGAACTCGGTGAGACTGATTTCAGTAATAAGCAAACACAGACTTAGTCAGGCAAACTCGGTGGGACCGATCGCTCATTTCGGTGAGACCGAAACATTAGGAAAAGGAAACAGAGAGTTTGCCTTGCCAACTCGGTGGGACCGATCGCTCATCTCGGTTAGACCGAAACGTTACGAAGAGAAACAGAGACTTTGCAATCCCATCTCGATGAGACCGAGATCCCTATCCATGAGACCGAACTAATTAGGGTTTCTGGCAATGGCTATGTCAAATGAACTTGGTGGCGCCGGGTAGATCAAATCGGTCAGGCCAAGTTAGACTTTAGGTTTAGGACATATGTGTTGGGGATCGCAGCAGAAATTAAAAAATTTCTACGCGTCACCAAGATCAATCTATGGAGTAACTAGCAACGAGAGAGAGGAGAGTGCATCTTCATACCGTTGAAGATCGTGAGCGGAAGCGTTCAAGAGAACGGGGTTGATGGAGTCCTACTCGTCGTGATCCAAATCACCGATGATCCTAGCGCCGAACGGACGGCACCTCGGTGTTCAACACACGTACGGAGTGGAGACGTCTCCTCCTTCTTGATCCAGCAAGGGGGAAGGAGAAGTTGATGGAGATCCAGCAGCACGACGGCGTGGTGGTGGAAGCAGCGGGATTCCAGTAGGGCTTCGCAAAGCGCTACTGGAGGAGGAAGAGGTGTCACGGGAGGGAGAGGGAGGCGCCAGGGCTTAGGGTGCGGCTGCCCTCCCTCCAATCCACTATATATAGGGGGTAAGGGGGGCGCATGCCCCCTTGGAGATCCCATCTAGAGGGGGGCGGCCCCGGGGCTGCGGCCCCTCGGGGGAGCAACGGCCCCCTTAGGGTTTCCAACCAGGGGGCGCATGCCCCCTCGGGGGCAACGGCCCCCTAGGTTTCCAACCCTAGGCGCCTTGGGCCCTTGGGTGGGGTGCACCAGCCCACAAGGGGTTGGTTCCCATGCCACTTCAGCCCATGGGGCCCTCGGGGATAGGTGGCCCCACCCGGTGGACCCCCGGGACCCTTCCGGTGGTCCCGGTACAATACCGGTGACCCCCGAAACTCTCCCGGTGGCCGAAACTGGACTTCCTATATATAAATATTTACCTCCGGACCATTCTGGAACTCCTCGTGACGTCCGGGATCTCATCTGGAACTCCGACCAACTTTTGGTTAACCGCATACTAATATCTCTACAACTCTAGCGTCACCGAACCTTAAGTGTGTAGACCCTACGGGTTCGGGAGACACGTAGACATGACCGAGACAACTCTCCGGTCAATTACCAACAGCGGGATCGGGATAACCATGTTGGCTCCCACATGCTCCATGATAATCTCATCGGATGAACCACGATGTCGAGGATTCAATCAATCCCGTATACAATTCCCTTTGTTAATCGGTACGTTACTTTCCCGAGATTCGATCGTCGGTATACCGATACCTTGTTCAATCTCATTACGGCAAGTCTCTTTACTCGTTCCGTAATGCATGACCCCGTGACTAACTACTTAGTCACATTGAGCTCCTTATGATGATGCATTACCGAGTGGGCCCAGAGATACCTCTCCGTCATACGGAGTGACAAATCCCAGCCTCGATCCATGCCAACCCAACAGACACTTTCGGAGATACCTGTAGTGCACCTTTATAGCCACCCAGTTACATTGTGACGTTTGTTACACCCAAAGCATTCCTACGGTATCCGGGAGTTGCACGATCTCATGGTCTAAGGAAATGATACTTGACATTAGAAAAGCTTTAGCAAACGAACTACACGATCTAGTGCTATGCTTAGGATTGGGTCTTGTCCATCACATCATTCTCCTAATGATGTGATCCTGTTATCAATGACATCCAATGTCCATGGCAGGAAACCGTAACCATCTATTGATCAACGAGCTAGTCAACTAGAGGCTCACTAGGGACATGTTATGGTCTATGTGTTCACACATGTATTACCATTTCCGGATAACACAATTATAGCATGAACAATAGACAATTATCACGAACAAGGAAATATTATAATAATCATTTTATTATTGCCTCTAGGGCATATTTCCAACAATATGTGGAAATGAGAATGTGGTTGAGGGCTCTTGGAGCATATCACTAAGCATTTTGAGCAAGCAAGCCATTAAGCAACACCTCATCCCCTTTTAACTGTATTGGCTTTTCCTATGGACTCAATGTGATCTTGGATCGCTAAAATGAAAATGTAGAGTCTTGAACTTTTGCCAATATGTGTCCTTTGCATTATGAGGGGTCCACATCTCTAGTCCATGCCATACCAATCATTGAACTTTCTGAAACATTAATCTTGAATGGATATTAGTTCAATGAGCTATATGTTGTTATGAATTACCAAGACCACCCGAGGGTTAGTTGCACTTTCAGTGCCCGTGACCTTGAGCTTTTCCTCTGCTATCTGAAGTCTACTGATGACCTTTGGGGAAATCAGATTCAACCCGGCCCCACCGTCGACCAGCATCTTTGTGACCTTGAGGTTGCAGATTGTTGGTGAGGCCAACAACGGCAAACATCATATCGCGGTGGTGTGATCAGGATGGTCCTCTTCGTCAAAGATGATGGGTGTGCATGACCACTTGAGCGGCTTCCAATAGTTTGCCGTGGGCTCCATGACATCTTCCTTTTCTCGACCTCTGGTGGGTTTTCCTAGATTCCGAGGAGCCTTGCCGGGGTGACTTTGCTTCGCCGCCTCGGCCCTTCCCGCCAGCTAAATTCTGACCTTTCTCCTTATCATTCTCATACTCAGCCCTCTGCTTCTTAACGAGATGTTCCGCTTCATGGCACTCCTGGAGATCGTGGCCCTTGGTGCTATGAATCGTGAAGTGCGGCCCATCACCTTTCCCAGCCTTCTCGGCAGCCGTAGCCTCCCGGCAATCAGTGTAGACGGAAACTTCCTTGCCAGGAGATTCGGCCTTGGCCTTCTTGTCGGTACTAAGCGTGCCCGATCCCTCAACAGTCATTACTGCCTTATCCTTGCACCTCTTGTTGCAATTCTTGTTCTTCTTCTTCTGACTGGTAGCTTCGTCGTCATCCTCTGAGTCGATGTCGACGCCATCCTCTTCTCCAGGGAGTTTCCTCCCCTCCTTCACACGAGCACACTTGTCCACCAAGCTGTAAAGCTCCTTTACCATCTTGGGCAATCGAACATTCATCTTGGAACGTATCTGAAGGTTTTGCACGTTAGACTGGAACGCAGCTATCACAGCTGCCGGGTGGATATCTGGAATATTTCTATGGACTCGGCTAAACCTATGCATGTACTTCCGCAGGGTTTCTCCTTCGATCTGCGGGAGAAGCCGCAAATCGCTGGGCCGCCCTGGTGTTGGGAAACGTAGCATGCAATTTCAAAAAAATTCCTACTCTTAGGCAAGACCTATCTAGGATATGCATAGCACCGAGAGAGGGGGGGTGTCTACGTACCCTCGTAAACCGAAAGCGGAATCGTTTGATAACGCGGTTGACGTAGTCGAACTTCTTCTAGCTCCGACCGATCAAGCACCGAATGTACGGCACCTCTGAGTTCTGGCACACGTTCAGCGAGATGACGTCCCTCGCCTTCTTGATCTAGAAAGGTGTCGAGGAAGTAGATGAGTTCCATCAGCATGACGACAGGGTGATGGTGATGGTGAAGTGATTCTTGCAGGGCTTCGCCTAAGCACCGCAAAACTATGACCGGGGGTGTAAGCTGTTGAGGGGGGTGTCGCAGACGGCTAACGTTTGTTGTTGTGTGTTCTAGGCGCCCCCTCCCCACATATATATAGGTGGGAGGGGGAGGGGATCAGCAAGGGGGCGCCCCAAGTAGGAGGAATCCTACTTGGGGTCCTCCCCAATTCGGCCTCCCCCCTTCCTTTTTTGCCGGGGAGAAAAAAGAAGGGGGAAGGGAGAAAGGAAGGGGGGCCGGACCCCCCTTCTTCCTTCTCCAATTAGGCCTCCTGCCTAAGGGGGGGGGGCTCCACCCCTTGTGGGCTGGTGTGCTCCCATCTTATGGTCCATATCTTCACCCCGGGGGTTCCGGTAACCCCCCCCCCCGGTACTCCGATAAATACCCGATACTATCCAGAAAACTTCCGGTGTACGAATACTATCATCCTATATATCAATCTTTACCTCTTGACCATTTAGAGAGTCATTGTCATGTCCGTGATCTCATCCAGGACTCTGAACAACATTCGGTCACCAAATCACATAACTCATATAGTACTAAATCGTGATCGGACGTTAAGCGTGCGGACCCTACGGGTTCGAGAACTATGTAGACATGACCGAAACACCTCTCCGGTCAGTAAACAATAGCGGAACATGGAGGCTCATATTGGCTCCTACATATTCTACGAATATCTTTATCAGTCGAACCATTATGACAACATACGTTATTCCCTTTGTCATCTATATGTTACTTGCCCGAGATTTGATCGTCGGTATCCGCATAGCTAGTTCAATCTCATTACCGGCAAGTCTCTTTACTCGTTCCGCAATAAATCATCTTGTAACTAACTTATTAGTCACTTTGCTTGCAAGGCTTCTTATGATGTGCATTACCGAGAGGGCCCAGAGATACCTCTCCGATACTCGGAGTGACAAATCCTAATCTCGATCTATGCCAACCCAACAATCACCTTCGGAGATACCTGTACAACATCTTTATAATCACCCAGTTACATTGTGACGCTTGATAGTAGAAGGAATATGTATTTGACATGAAGAAAGCAATAGCAAGAAAACTGAATGATCAATATGCTAAGCTAACGGATGGGTCTTGTCCATCACATAATTCTCCTAATGATGCGATCCCATTCATCAAATGAGAACACATGTCTATGGTTAGGAACTTAACCATCTTTGATTAACGAGCTAGTCTAGTAGAGGCTTACTAGGGACACGGTGTTTTGTCTATGTATCCACATATGTATCAAGTTTCTGGTTAACACAATTCTAGCATGAATAATAAACCTTTATCATGATAGAAGGAAATATAAAATAACAACTTTATTATTGCCTCTAGGGCATATTTCCTTCAGTCTCCCACTTGCACTAGAGTCAGTAACCTAGTTCACATCACCATGTGATTTAACACCAATAGTTCACATCTTTATGTGATTAACACCCATAGTTCACATCGCCATGTGACCAACACCCAAAGGGTTTACTAGAGTCAATAATCTAGTTCACGTCACTATGTGATTAACACCCAAAGAGTACTAAGGTGTGATCATGTTTTGCTTGTGAGAGAAGTTTAGTCAACGGTATGCCACATTGAGATCCGTATGTATTTTGCAAATTTATATGTCTACAATGCTCTACATGGAGCTACTCTAGCTAATTGCTCCCACATTAAATACGTATCTAGATTGAGACTTAGAGTCATCTAGATCAGTGTCAAAGATTGCATCGATGTAACTCTTTACGACGAACTCTTTATCACCTCCATAACCGAGAACATTTCGTTAGTCCTCTTTTAGGTACCTAAGGATAATTTTGACCATTGTCCAGTGATCTACTCCTAGATCACTGTTGTACCCCCTTGCCAAACTCATGGCAAGGTATACAATAGGTTTGGTACAAAGTATGGCATACTTTTATACAACCTATGGCTGAGGCATAGGGAATGACTTTCATTCTCTCTCTATCTTCTGTCGTGGTCAGGTTTTGAGTCTTACTCAAGTTCACACCTTGCAACACAGACAAGAACCCTTTCTGTGACTAATCTATTTTGAAATTATTCAAAAAAATTGCCAAGGTATGTGCTTTGTGAAAGTCCTATTAAGCGTCTCGATCTATCCCTATAGATCTTGATGCCCAATATTTAAGTAGCTTCACTGAGTTCTTTAATTGAAAAATTCTTATTCAAGTATCCTTTTATGGAATCCAGAAATTCTATATCATTTTCGATCAACAATATCTCATCCACATATACTATCAGAAATGCTACAGAGCTCCCACTCACTTTCTTGTAAATACAGGCTTCACCAAAAGTCTGTATAAAACCATATGCTTTGATCACCTCATGAAAGCATATATTCCAACTCCAAGATGCTTGCACCAGTCCATAGATGGATCGCTGGAGCTTGCACACTTTGTTAGCACCTTTAGGATTGATAAAAACCTTCTGGTTGCATCATATACAACTCTTCTTTAAGAAATCCATGAAGGAATGCAGTTTTGACATCCATTTGCGAGATTTCATAAAATGCGGCAATTGCTAACATGATTTGGATAGACTTAAGCATCGCTACGAGTGGGAAAATCTCTTCGTAGTTAACACCTTGAACTTGTCGAAAACCTTTTGCGACAAGTCGAGCTTTGGAGATAGTAACTCTACCATCAGTGTTCGTCTTCCTCTTGAAGATCCATTTATTCTCAATGGCTTGCTGACCATTGAGCAAGTCCACCAAAGTCCACACTTTGTACTCATACATGGATCCTATCTCAGATTTCATGGCCTCAAGCCATCTGTCGGAATCTGGGCTCATCATAGCTTCTTCATAGTTCATAGGTTTGCCATGGTATAATAATATGACTTCTAGGACAAGATTATCGTACCTCTCTGGTGCGAAACATGCTCTGTTCGACCTACGAGGTCCAGTAGTAACTTGATCCGAATTTTCGTGATCATCATCATTAGCTTCTTCTCTAGTTGGTGTAGGCATCACGGGAACGGATTTCACTGATGTGCTACTTTCCAATTCAAGAGAAGGTACAATTACCTCATCAAGTTCTACTTTCCTCCCACTCACTTCTTTTGAGAGAAACTCCTTCTCTAGAAAGGTTCCATTCTCGGCAACAAAGATCTTGCCTTCTGAACTGTGGTAGAAGGTGTACCCAATTGTTTCCTTAGGGTATCCTATGAACATGCACTTCTCCGATTTGGGTTCGAGCTTATCAGGGTGAAGGCTTTTGGCATAAGTGTCGCAATCCCAAACTTTAAGAAATGACAGCTTAGGTTTCTTTCCAAACCACAGTTCATACGGTGTCATCTCAACGGATTTAGATGGTGCCCTATTTAATGTGAGTGTGGCTGTCTCTAATGCATAACCCCAAAACGACAGTGGTAAATAGGTAAGAGACATCACAGAATGCACCATATCCAATAAAGTACGGTTACTTCATTCAGACACACCATTATGCCGTGGTGTTCCAGGTGGCGTGAGTTGTGAAACTATTCCACATTGTTTTAAATGAAGGTCAGACTCGTAACTCAAATATTCGCTTCTGCGATCAGATCGTAGGAACTTTATTTTCTTGTTACGATGATTCTCCACTTCATTATGAAATTCTTTGAACTTTTCAAATGTTTCAGACTTGTGTTTCATTAAGTAGATATACCCATATCTCCTCAAATCATCTGTGAAGGCCAGAAAATAATGATACCTGCTGCGTGCCTCAACACTCATCGGACCGCATACATTGGTATGTATTATTTCCAATAAGTCATTAGATCGCTCCATTGTTCCGGGGAACGGAGTTTTAGTCATCTTGCCCATGAGTCATGATTCGCAAGTATCAAATGATTCATAATCAAGTGATTCCAAAAGTCCATCTGCATGGAGTTTCTTCATGCGCTTTACACCAATATGACCTAAACGGCAGTGCCACAAGTATGTTGCACTATCATTATAAACTTTGCATATTTTGGCATCTATATTATGAATATGTATATCACTACGATCGAGATTCAATAAACCATTCATCTGTGGTGTATGACCATAGAAGGTTTTATTCATGTAAACAGAAGAACAATTATTCTCTAACTTAAATGAATAACTGTATTGCAATAAACATGATCTAATCATATTCATGCTTAACGCAAACACAAAATAATATTTATTTTTGGTTCAACACTAATGCGGAAGGTAGAGCGAGTGCGCGATGGTGATCGTATCAACCTTGGAATCACTTCCAACATACATCATCACTTCTCTCTTAACTAGTCTCTGTTCATTCTGCAACTCCTGTTCCGAGTTACTAATCTCAGCAACTGAACCGGTATCAAATACCCAAGGGTTGCTATGAACACTACTAAATTACACATCAATAGCATGTATATCATATATACCTTTGTTCACTTTGCCATCCTTCTTATCCGCCAAGTATTTGGGGCAGTTCTGCTTCCAGTGACCATTTCCTTTGCAGTATAAGCACTTAGTTTCAGGCTTGGGTCTAGCTTTGGGCTTCTTCATGGGAGTGGCAACTTGCTTGCCATTCTTCTTGAAGTTCCCTTTCTTTCCCTTGCCCTTTTACTTGAAACTAGTGGTCTCGTTAACCATCAACACTTGATGCTCTTTCTTGATTTCTACCATCGCCGATTTCAGCATCGCGAAGAGCTCGGGAATCATTTTTGTCATACCTTGCATATCATAGTTCATCACAAAGTTCTAGTAGCTTGGTGATAGTGACTAGAGAACTTTGTCAATCACTATCTTATCTCGAAGATTAAATCCCACTTGATTTAAGCAATTGTAGTACCCAGACATTCCGAGCACATGCTCACTGGTTGAGCTATACTCCTCCATCTTCTAGGCAAAGTACTTGTCAGATGTCTCATACCTATCGACACGGGCATGAGTCTGAAATACCAATTTCAACTCTTGGAACATCTCATATGTTCCGTGGTGTTCAAAACATGTTTTGAAGTCCCGGTTCTAAGCCGTAAAGCACGTCCCAGTAAACTATTAATTAGTCATCATATCGAGCTTGCCAAATGTTCATAACGTCCGCATCTGCTCCTAAAATAGGTCTATCACCTAGCGATGCATCAAGGACATAATTCTTCTGTGCAGCAATGAGGATAATCCTTAGATCACGGACCCAGTCTGCATCATTGCTACTATAATCTTTCAACTTAGTTTTTCTTTAGGAACATATCGAAAAATAAAACAGTGGAGCTATACGTGAGCTATTGATCTACAACATAGATATGCAAATACTATCAAGACTAAGTTCATGATATATTAAGTTAAATTAATCAAATTACTTAAGAACTCCCACTTAGATAGACATCCCTCAAGTCATCTAAATGATACATGATCCAAATCAACTAAACCATGTCCGATCATCACATGAGATGGAGTAGTCATCAATGGTGCACATCTCTATGTTGATCATATCTACTATATGATTCATGTTCGACCTTTCGGTCTCCAATGTTCTGAGGCCATGTATGTACATGCCAGGCTCGTCAAGTTTAACCCGAGTATTCCACATGTGCAAAATTGTCTTGCACCCATTGTATGTGAACGTAGAGTCTATCACACCCGATCATCATGTGGTGTCTCAACACGACGAACTTTCGCAACGGTGCATACTCAGGGAGAACACTTATACCTTGAAATTTTAGTTAAGGGATCATCTTATAATGCTACCACCGTACTAAGCAAAATAAGATGCATAAAAGATAAACATCATATGCAATCAAAATATGTGACATGATATGGCCATCATCATCTTGTGCTTTTGGTCTCCATCTCCAAAGCATCATCATGAGCTCCATCGTCACCGGCTCGACACCTTGATCTCCATCGTTGCGTCGTGGTCGTCTCGCCAACTATTGCTTCTACAACTATCGCTAACGCATAGTGATAAAGTAAAGAAATTACATGGTGTTTGCATTTCATACAATAAAGAGACAACCATAAGGCTCCTGCCGGTTGCTGATAACTTCTACAAAACATGATCATCTGATACAATAATGTATATCGCATCATGTCTTGACCATATCACATCACAATGTGCCCTGCAAAAACAAGTTAGACGTCCTCTACTTTGTTGTTGCAAGTTTTACGTGGCTGCTACGGGCTTCTAGCAAGAACCGTTCTTACCTACACAAAAAACCACAATGGTATTTCGTCAAGTTTGCTGTTTTAACCTTCTTCAAGGACCGGCCATAGTCTAATTTGATTCAACTAAAGTAGGAGAAACAGACACCCGCCAGCCACCTTTATGCAAAACTAGTTGCATGTCAGTCGGTGGAACCGGTCCCATGAACATGGTCATGTAAGGTTGGTCCGGGCCGCTTCATCCAACAATACCGCCGAATCAAAATAAGACATTGGTGGTAAGCAGTATGACGATCACCGCCCACAACTCTTTGTGTTCTACTCGTGCACATTATCTACGCATAGACCTGGCTTTGGTGCCACCGTTTGGAAATGTAGCATGCAACTTCAAAAAAATTCCTACGCTAATGCAAGATCTATATAGGAGATGCATAGAAATGAGAGGGGGAGAGTGTGTCTACGTACCCTCATAGACCGAAAGTGGAAGAGTTTGACAACGCGGTTGATGTAGTGGAACTTCTTCTAGCTCCGACCGATCAAGCACCAAACGTACGGCACCTCCTAGTTCTGCACACGTTCAGCATGATGACGTCCCTCGCCTTCTTGATCCAGCAAGGTGTCGAGGAAGTAGATGAGTTCCGTCAGCACGACGGCGTGGTGACAGTGATGGTGAAGTGATTCTTGCAGGGCTTCTCCTAAGCACCGTAAACTATGACTGGGTGGTGTAAACTGTGGAGGGGCGCCGCACACGGCTAACGATTGTTGTTGTGTGTTCTAGGCGCCCCCTCCCCACATATATATAGGTTGGAGGGGGAGGGGAGCAGCAAGGGGGCGCCCCAAGTAGGAGGAATCCTACTTGGGGTCCTCCGCAATTCAGCCTTCCCCCTTCCTTGTTTGCCAGAGGGAAAAGGGAAGGGGGAAGGGAGAAAGGAAGGGGGGCCGAACCCCCCTTGTTCCTTCTCCAATTCTGCCTCCTTCCTAAGGGGGGGGGGGCGCCACCCCTTTGTGGGCTGGTGTGCTCCCCTCTTATGGCCCATATCTTCCCCCCAGGGGTTCCGGTAACCCCCCTGGTACTCCGATAAATAACCGACACTATCCGGAACACTTCCGGTGTCTGAATACTATCATCCTATATATCAATCTTTACCTCTCGACCATTTCGAGACTCCTCATCATGTCTGTGGTCTCATCCGGGACTCCGAACAACATTCGGTCACCAAATCACATAACTCGTATAATCGTCATCGAACGTTAAGCGTGCGTACCCTACGAGTCCGAGAACTATGTAGACATGACCGAGACACCTCTCCGGTCAATAACCAATAGCGGAACCCGGATACTCATATTGGCTCCTACATATTCTACGAAGATCTTTATCGGTCGAACCTTATGACAACATACATTATTCCCTTTGTCATCGGTATGTTACTTGCCCGAGATTCGATCATCGGTATCCACATACCTAGATCAATCTCGTTACCGGCAAGTCTCTTTACTCTTTCCGTAATACATCATCTTGTAACTAACTTATTAGTCACTTTGCTTGCAAGGCTTCTTATGATGTACATTACCGAGAGGGCCCAGAGATACCTCTCTGATACTCGGAGTGACAAATCCTAATCTTGATCTATGCCAACCCAACAAACACCTTCGGAGATACTTGTAGAGCATCTTTATAATCACCCAGTTACTGTCAGGACCCCGATCCTAAGCCACATCGATCTAGCATGTAACACATCATATCACTTTGGGGCCTCACGCACGGTATTCCCAGCTTACCTGGCCCGGGACCGTTTGCGCGTTTTGGCTCACGTACATGATAGTGTCGCTAGCATCCGTATGACAGAGAACCCGGGCTGACATGACTAGTCGTGAACCCAAAGTGGCACTAACTTACAGGGACAGGCATACATGACCCAACAACAAACGTGTCGGTCATCAGCGAGTGAATTCGGGCTGTAGCAGGTGGGCTAGCAGGACTCCGAGAATCCGGGCTGTAGCAGGCTAACAGGACTCCGAAAGACTCCGCGTGACATTTCCCCGAAGGGAAAGACACGGGATAGAAGAAGGACACATGCCGGCCAGTCTAAGTGTTCCGGAGCAGTAGCAACTGGGCTAACATGACTCCGGTAAACTGGGCTGTAGCAGACTACCATGGCTCAGTGGAAGCACTAGACTACATTTCCCCATAAGAGAGGCTACCAAGGATAGACAACTATGTTGTCGGATCCCACACCAAGCATTTCAATTATACACACTATATGCTCGATATGTGTAAATACAACATGACATCACAACAAAACTCTACGACTCAAAGTATTTATTCATAAGGCTCTGAAGAGTCAGATATTACAAACATGGGTCTCATGACCCAGCATTCAAGTCATACAAGCAATAGCACATGCGGAAACTTATCTTGTCTGAGTACAGACAACTACAAATGAAAAAGGCTGAGAAGCCTGACTATCTACAAGACCCTCCCAAAGTACAAGATCGTAGCTGAGGTAACAAGCTAAACATCGAAGTCCACACGGAACTACTAGCAACACTGAGGTCTCTCTGCAAAACATAAATTAAGCAAACGTGAGTACAAATGTACCCAGCAAGACTTACATCAGAACTATCTACATATGCATCAGTATCAACAAAGGGGGTGGTGGAGTTTAACTGTAGCAAGCCAGCTTTGACTCAGTGGCTATCCTGAACTACGTCTGCAAGTAACTCTTTTGAGGTGGCGCACACGAGTCCATATATTCACCATATCAATACACCACTATGGATCCGCTCCCGTCTCCCTACGAGAACGCCATCCATAGCACTCACGCTTATGTTGCGCATTTTAGAGTATCCACTTTCACTTGTCTATGAACTGTACAGGCAACCCAGAGGTCCTTTACCGCGGACGCGTCTATTTAAATAGATGATGTTAACCCTGCAGGGGTGTACTTAGTCACACACGCTCTCACCACTTACCGCCGTTTACACAACATGGACTCGGCAACCTTCAAGCGGAAGCCCAACGAGGGTGTCGGCGATGGCCTACCTAAACACTCAAGTCTCTAGTCCAGGTTTATCACCTATTCAGGTTCCATCCGCAGGGAGTTCCGCCAAGGTTTCCACATACGGCCCCGAACGATGTGTACAGGGTTCCGCGACACCAAACGGGCGCCAGGCATACCCGGCCACGTGCCTACCGCATCACAGCCCACCCCTCGAGTCAGCGCTGTGCACGGCCTCCAGCATAATACAAACACCAGAAACTACTTGCAACTCCTGCACAGAGGACAAGGGTGGTTAAGAAGCCGAGATGGTCCATTCGTTTCGGGCCCAATGCATGGTAGTAGTTGTTCATGGATCACAAACACAGAACTCAGTTCCTGAGGACAGCTTCAATGAGACAACCCGCCATGTACTCCTACATGGCCTCTCACCACTACCTTTACCAAATCATGTTCACACACTTAGCTCACACACAACAGGACATGTTCACAACATTCCAATTCATCCCCGGTGAATCAGACCTGACTTAACTCTAAGCAGTAGCAGGGATGACAAACAAGCATGAATGAGTAGGCACATCAGGGCTCAAACAACTCCTAATCATGCTAGTGGGTTTCATCTATTTACTATGGCAATGACAGCTCATGCAGAGGAAAAGGGGTTCAACTACCGCAGCATGTAACAGTTGAATTGTTGTTGTCCTCATGCAGTAAAAGAGAGCAGCAGCGAGAGAGTGGGATTGTATCAGGTTGAACAAGGGGGTTTTGCTTGCCTGGCACTTCTGAAGATAGTATACCTCTTCATCGATGTCATCGAACTAATCGTCGGAACAGGTCTATCCAGAGGGGACAAATACCGGCAAACAAGGAAGAACACAATCAATGCAATGCACAATATGATGCATGATCATGACATGGCAATATGAGTGTGTTGGCCTAATGCAACTACAACCAAATTGGTTTGGGTCATTTTGAACCAAAGGTTCAATCCCAAACTCAATTTATGAATTCAAATAGTGCCTTATCATGTTTTTCACTAAACAGCATGGTTAAGTTGCTTTATCATGCATGAAAACAGTACAGATGGATATATTGGATTTTTCTGATCATTTCTCATATATAACACTTTGCATTTGGAGTTACAGATTAATTTCTATGAAATTTTGAAGTTTAAACCATCTTCTAGAATTTGCTGGATTAATTAAACGCCAGAAAAGCTTTATTACTTCAGCACTAGGTCATGATGACGTCAGCTGGTCAACAGAGTCGTCCAGGTCAAACCTGACGTGTGGGGGCCACACGTCAATGACACAGGGCTGTTTAGCTCGCTGACAGGTGGGCTAGGTCAACAGCCACGTCAGTAGGGTCAACTCTGATGCGTGGGTCCCACTGGGTTAATCTAAACTAAGCAGGAAATAAAACTCGTGGTTAATTAGGGCGTGGGGCCCATCCATCAGTGTCACCAGCTTTAGTTAACTACAGTTAGCTCCTAAACTAAAGATGCCACATCGGCCACCGGCGTTTAACCGCCGGCGACCTCAGATCGCGGCGGCGTCCGCGTCGGGATTGCGCTACAGGGCATGGTTTGGGGCGTGGTTGGGTTCTATGGAGAGCTGGGGCTGAGCCGCGTCTGTGGGTGGTGGAGCTGGACTAGATGGTCGCCGGAATCAACGCCGGCGATGAGGTTTGCGGTGGCTGTGGTTCGGCCGTGCTCGAGTTCCTCGCTCGGGTGTTCGGGAGGAGGAGCTGGTGGTGGCTACGGGTGCGCAGAGAGGTTCTGAGCACACTGGTGTGCTCGGGAATGGGCTGCAGTGACCGTGGCCGCGGCGGTGACATGACCGGCGGGCGGAAGCTCACGGCTCTGGCGGATTTGATAGCTACGCGATGCAAATGAGGCAGGGGAGAGAGGGGTTCGGGTGAGGGGCTCACAGCGGTTGCAGCGGTGGCCTCTTCGAGCTCGGGGAAGGGCTAAAGACGACGGAAGGACTCGGCGATCCCGGCGGCCGTGGTTGAAGAAGATGACAGGGAGAGCGCTCGGGGGCGTCCGGCGATGCGTAGCTCGTTGAGGACGAAGAAGAGGTCGTAGAGGAGCTCTAGGGCACGGAGATAGGTCGGGGGAAGGCTCTTGGTGCGATGGTGCTCATCGGCACTCTCAGACACGCTCGGACACGGGCGAGAGAGATGAGAGGAGGGGAAGAGGTCCAGGGAGAGAGAGGAAAGTGAGAGGGGATCGAGGGGGGTCGCGTGGCGTCTCCAGCCAGCCTCCAGCATCGGCAGAAGCACGAGGTGGCTCGGGCGTGTGGACGCATGCGTCGAGCACGCGACTCTCGTCCTTCTGGCGAGAGGAGGGAGATGACTGGCATCGGCCAGCTGGGCTGGGCCGTGCTGGGCCAGGCCAGGTGAGCCCCACGTAAGTGGCTGCACAGATAAGCCTCTGCTCTGTTTTATTTTGTGTGTTGTTTTCTTTTTATTTATTCATTTTGCTACTGATTCAAATTCAAAAGTAAATCAAATCAGGGCAAAACCTTCTGAATATTTTTATGTTGCCATTATGGACTTTTCCAAAGGCACATAAATAATTCCAGGGCCTTTTGAAATATATTCTATATAAAATGAATATAATCCAAAAGTCAAATACTTAGTGATTCAATTTCAAAGGCCCAAAATAAATATCCCTGAGACTCCAAAAATATTGGTTTGAATTTTACCTCTTGCCAATATTTTTTTTAGCTTAACAGGAACATTTTCTTGGGTTTATTTGAATCAATTTTTAATGTTGATCATCTTTAGAAATGACCTCTGAGGCTTTCCACTTTCCCCAATTCACATTGAAATGGAATTTAAACATGATGCATGGATGCCACTCATTGATGCAACTAATTACAAAGCAGAATTATAGGGCTGTGACAGTTACGTTGTGACGTTTGATAGAACACAAGGTATTCCTCCGGTATCCCGGAGTTGCATAATCTCATAGTCGAAGGAATATGTATTTGACATGAAGAAAGCAATAGCAATAAAACTGAATGATCAATAAGCTAAGCTAATGGATGGGTCTTGTCCATCACATCATTCTCCTAATGATGTGATCCCGTTCATCAAATGACAACACATGTCTATGGTTAGGAAACTTAACCATCTTTGATTAACGAGCTAGTCTAGTAGAGGCTTGCAAGGGACACGGTGTTTTGTCTATGTATGCACACATGTATCAAATGTCCAGTTAATACAATTCTAGCATGAATCATAAACATTTATCATGATATAAGGAAATATATAATAACAACTTTATTATTGCCTCTAGGGCATATTTCCTTCACCTGGTTCTTGGTGGTCGCCTATGAAGGCGCCAATGAACTCATGGCACATGTCAGCCAAGGTCGAGATGGAGTTCTTCGGCAGGTGCATCAGCCAAGACCTCACGTTCGGCTTGGGTGCCAAAGGGAAGTAGTTGGTAAAAACCTTCTCATCTCTGCCCCCGGTAGCTTGAACAATAGTGGTGTAGATGCTCAAGAACCCTGTGGGGTTCAGTCTTCCATCATACTTCTCTGGTATCTCTGGCTTGAACGTGCGAGCGGACAGCCAACGGACTTGCCACAGCTCACGGGTGAAGGCAGGGCACCCAGCCTCGAAGGGCAAGTGTAACACCCACGATGCGGCTATATCTCCCATGTGTCGAGGAACGACTTAGAGGCATAACCGCATTGTAGGTTTTGTCGCAAGAAGGGTCATCTTCACACAATCCCATGTAATGAACAAGAATGGGATAAAGAGAGTTGGCTTACAATCGCCACTTCACACAATACATTAATAAATTCATACATCATTCAAAATACACACATAGACCGACTACGGTCAATTCCAAATGAAAAAGAAGATAACCCCAAATGCTAGATCCCCGACCGTCCCAACTGGGCTCCACTACTGATCATCTGGAAACGAAACATAGTAACGAACAAGGTCTTCATCGAACTCCCACTTGAGTTCGGTAGCATCGCCTGCACTGGTCTCATCGGCACCTGCAACTGTTTTGGTAGAATCTGTGAGTCACGAGGACTCAGCAATCTCACACCCGCGAGATCAAGACTATTTAAGCTTAGGGGTAGGAAAGGGTAATGAGGTGGAGCTGCAGCAAGCACTAAGCATATATGGTGGCTAACATACGCAAATAAGAGCGAGAAGAGAAGCAACGCATCGGTCGAGAAGCTAGAAGTGATCCTTAAACTACTTACGCACAACCATAACACAAGAACCGTGTTCACTTCCCGGACTCCGCCGAGAAGAGACCATCACGGCTACACACGCGGTTGATGTATTTTAATTAAGTCAAGTGTCAAGTTCTCTACAACCAGACATTAACAAATTCCCATCTGCCACATAACCGCGGGCACGGCTTTCGAAAGATAATACCCTGCAGGGGTGTCCCAACTTAGCCCATTATAAGCTCTCACGGTCAACGAAGGATATTCCTTCTCCCGGGAAGACCCGATCAGTCTCGGAATCCCGGTTACAAGACATTTCAATGATGGTAAAACAAAACCAGCAAAGCCGCCCGATGTGTCGACAATCCCGATAGGAGTCGCACGTATCTCGTTCTCAAGACACGCCGGATAAGCGAAGCGTACAGGTACCGATGTAAACCAAGTTGCCAAGGGATGGTCCCGCACGGTGCTCTAGTTTGGACCAACACTTAGACAAGCACTGGCCTGGGGGGTAAAATAAAGATGACCCTCGGGATGCGCGACTCCCAAGGGAAAGAGGCTAGGTGAGGCAAATGTAAAACCAAGGTTGGGCCTTGCTGGAAGAGTTTTATTCAAAGCGAACTGTCAAGGGGGTCCCATAAATCACCCAACCGCGTAAGGGACGCAAAATCAAGGAACATAACACCGGTATGACGGAAACTAGGGCGGCAAGAGTGAAAAAAAAACACCAGGCATAAGGCCGAGCCTTCCACCCTTTACCAAGTATATAGATGCATTAATTAAATAAGAGGTATTGTGATATCCCAACATATCCATGTTCCAACGTGGAACACACTTCATCTTCACCTGCAACTAGCAATGCTATAAGAGGGGCTGAGCAAAAGCGGTAACATAGCCAAACAACGGTTTGCTAGGAAAGGTGGGTTAGAGGCTTCACATGGCAATAAGGGAGGCATGATATAACAAGTGGTAGGTAGCACAACATAGCGATAGAGCGAACAACTAGCAAGCAAAGATAGAAGTGATTTCGAGGGTATGGTCATCTTGCCTGAGATCCCGCAAGGAAGAAGAACGGGTCCATGAAGTAGACGAACCAACGTAGTCGAACGAATCCTCACAATCGCAACGATACCGAGAACTATCGAGAAGAAGCGCAACCAGAAAGAAGGAAAAAACAACATGGTAAACACACAATCATAAACATGGCATGATGTACAATCAAGTATGATTCATGTCCGGTTTAAATGAGGCATGGCATGGCAAAGTGCAACAAACAATACTACAAATTAAGTGGAGCTCAATATGCAACGAGTTGCATATTGAAGAAACACCACATTCGAATTATTTAGTTCGCTCTCCTTTAGGTACACAACAATATTAAATGTTGTTAAACATGCAAGAGGTGAAGCATAATAAAACTACATATCTATGCAAGTTTAAATGAGGCCGGAACAACAAACAACAATTCCGGAAAATCCTCATGTCCATATTTTAGATTTGGTACTGTTCTGTCCTAAAGCATATTTTAGAGTTGTTAAACATGCAAAGTAATGCTACCATGTTAATCAATGCATTTTTCACCCCATTTACATATAAAGTTTATTAAATTCGGACCTATGGTTAATTAGTTATGAAATAAATCTAGCATGACATTTGAGCAAATTTAAACAAACAGCAATTTAGACATTTTTAACATGGATGAAAGTAGTATATTATGAAACTAGGCAAAATTCTAAGAAAGTTTCACATATGAAGTTTTTACATATGTTGCATAGATCATGAGTTATTATATGCATGAAGCTCGGGGTCCAAACTGTAAATCTGTTATCTTAGGATAAATGCTAAAATCGCTGGACAGGAAAAAAACATGACGGGCTGAATAGCTGGGCGCTTGGCTGGGCTCTCACCATGGGGCAAGGCCCAGTCGGAGGTGAGGTGAGGCCGGAAGGGGGGCGCTGGGCCGAAGCCAGGCTAGCTGGGCCGGATCTGGAGGCGCGCTGCAAGGGCACGCCTTGCGGTCCACGAGATGGAGCGGGGGAGGTCGATGCGGTCAACGAGCGGGCGAGCGGGAAGCAGAGGAGGTCGAGGCACCATGGCAGGGGAACGGCAGCGACGGCGGGACTTGGGGGTGCCGGCGACAGGGACAGGGCCCTGGCGGCGGGATCGGCCAAGAACAGGCAAGGGCGGCGGAGGAAGGCGACGGCTTGGCGGTTGGTGTCCACGACGTTTGCTGTTGCCTGCAGAACGATGACAGGGGAATTCAGAGAAGAAAACGGGGAAGTGAAGAAGAAGGGGGCGTGCCTTCTGGGGCTGCCTGGGGTTGCTGGCGACAACGAGGATGGTCGTCGGAGGCACGAAAGCGTGGCCGTGGTTGCCAGGGCGGCGAGGACGGCGGCGCGAGGTGGAGGAGCGCTCGGGCGCTGCTGCTGCTCCAGGCGGCAGCCATGGTTCCCTGTGAGGAACAACGGACGGGGGAGGCACGGTCAGGGAGGAGCAGCGTGAAGAGGGAAGGAAGAGCAGGGAGGAAGGGCACGTTCCTGTGTGCTCGGGGCGAGGGCGCCATGGACAGAGTGGAGGGGGCTTGAGCTCCTGGTTGCTGCTGGAGGACGAAGGGGTCCTGGTCGGTGGCTTCGATTTCCGGCGGGAGAAGTGGCTCGGGTCAAGGACGAGCTCCTGGCTCGAGGGATGGGGTGGATCAAGCAGAGGCCGGGTGATGGTTGGACGGGGATGGATCCCAAGGAAGAGGATCGGGGTGGCGGCGGCGCCGAGGAAAACGAGGGAGGCACGGGAGGATGGTGGTTGGCTGTGGGTGATCCCGATGGGGATTGAGCGGGTGGCGGCGCGATGGAACAAGACGCCTAGGTTTTAGGGTTAGGCCAATCCGACCATATATATAGAAAAGGAGGGCTAAGTTTGGACCCTCCGATTAAATCGGACGGTCGAGAAAAAATAGGCTAGAGAGTCCAATTAAGAAAACGGAGATGTTTTATAGATGTTTGGGGATGATCTGACTCCAATGGTCACGACAGCCCGGATCGAGTTCGGGGAAGTTTTTGGATGCGCACGAGAGGGGGTCTGAGAGAGGTCGACAAAGACAAGGGGCCTGACAAAAGGTCAACTGAGACAAAGCGAGGAGCAGCAACTACAAACAGATGCAAGTTTTATGAAAACATGCGGATGCAATGCGGATGATGCGATGATGAATGCAACAAACAAATAAATACACCCAACGATAACAAAAAATATGGAAGCCGTCTGGAGCGTCGGTCTCGGGGCGTTACAGCAGGTACCCGCCTTCGCCGTGCGCGGGCTCGTCGACGTCGGGGACATCACGCCCACTGGACTGGCGGTGGTTGTCGTGGTGTCGCTCGATGCTGACGCGCGCGCCTTCCCTCTGCCTGTCCTCCGGGGCTCGCCATCGGCCTTGATGTGCTCGAGGATCAGATGAAGCCATCGAGGCACCATCAAGCTCTTGGTCATGCAGCCCCCGTGCTGGTTGCCGCGGCGGGGATTGCACCACGAGGGTGGCCCCTTCCGCACGGCCAGCACCGTGGGATGACATCGTCGTCTGGGGAGGCCATGGCGGGCCAGCTCGCTGTGAGCTCCCAGCCTCGGCAAAGCCAATCAGACTCTGAATGGTGGCTCCCCACTCGTCCATCTGATCGGCTGCCGGCGGGAATCTCAGCAGTAGCTATGCCCGCGCCAAGGCCTCCGAAGCGGTACTTGGCATAGGTGAGGATGATGGAGAACGCAGTGTCGCCCGGCTCCTGACGGTGTCGGCTGTGGCTGTGCCAGGCTCCCATCGTCGAGAGCCAGTCGCTAGGATGACGTGGTGACGGGTCGGTGGCGCATGTGGACCAATGACCCCATCCGGAGCGTTGGCTGGGCCAGTTTGCTCCGGGGGCGGTGCATGTCCTGCGACCGCGCCTGCGACGGGAGTGGCCGGAGGATTGCGATTCACCTCAGGGCGAACATCACCGCCATGGCTATGTCCCTCGTTTAGGCAGGGAGGAACAGAAGGAATAATCTGTCTACCCGTACCTCGCGGAGCGTGGTCGCCGGGATGTAGTTGGTGGCGTCCTTCTCCGGTGTCTCCCGCTCTTGCTTCGGCCATGGGGCAGGTAGCGACAACGCTGCCTACACCGACCGCGTCCCCCGTAGCGTCCACATCCTCACGTGCCTCCGTGTTCCCTGCAGCGTCGGCGGGGCGGCGGAGCCTTCAAGGTGGACAGGTGAACTACGACACCGGGCTTCTTCTTGGGCGCCATGGTCGATGGAGCCACTGATGACGAAAATGGCGATGAAGATGACGTGTTGCTTACGCTCTCGGGTTCGCGCAAGTGATCCCCTACTTGGCGTGCCAAAGATGTTGTGAGAAACCACGGCCACCTATGGGGCCATGAGCCCCTTTTGGTTCGGCGGGGGGATGGGCAGATTGCACAAAGAGCGGAGAAACGCAATACAGCACGACAGAGATCACACGGGCAGTTTTACCCAGGTTCGGGCCGCTGTGAGGCGTAAAACCCTACTCCTGCTTTGGTGGATTGATGGTGGATAATGGTGGAGAACATGGTGCTCTTGCCCAGCAAGGTTGCCTCGGGGCAAGAGTGGCTACGCGTGTATGAATGTGTGAGGGTCCGAATCCTTTCTACGGTTGCCATGGGCCTCCTTTTATGGACAAAGGGGTCACCATAGTTGCAAATCAGTCATTAGATGCTGATTAGATAGCAAACAATGCTATCATACCTAACTCTGCAGGTAGACCGAGTGCATTAAATGCGCCGCTCAATGTCACATCATAGTGCGGCCGGCAAGCCTTGTCGGGCTGTTCTGCCAGCTTCGTGCCTGCTTGCTTGACACGTCTCAGGACGGGTGTCATTTGGAGGTATTTCCTGTAGGAAGTGGCTGCCATGTGGCAGGAAGCAGCCACTTAGTCACTTAGGGGCTTCACACTGCACTGATCCATGACTTGCGTTGTTGTGAGGCGGTACGGTGGAGTGGTTTGCCTTCGCAAGCCCCGGCAGACATGCCGGGACGATCTAGAGGCTTGCTTCCGGGATAACCCCAACCTTGCCAGGCTTGCCTGACCGGCAAGGGATGTTCTTCCCTTAATGATGTCTTGCTTCTCTGGCTAGTCTTGGTCTACTTGATCTGCACTTTTGTCCTTCAAAGGACTCATCTCTTGTACTCTGTCCGATCTTGGGTGTTGTAAACTTGTCCTCAGGCATGTGCATAGTCTGGGCAACGGACCCCAGGTTTTGTTGCACCGACAAGCGCCAACGTCAAGCATCGTCGTGCAAGTCCGACGAAGCTCTGTCACCATTGATCGCGCCAGTGCGGTAATTCCTTTCTTCCTGCGCTGCCGTAGTTGATCTGTCTTGCCAAGTTAGGGCATTCAGATCTGATTCTTGCTCTACTCAACTCCTGTTCTAGAGCAGTTCCTCCCGACGCGATTTATTCCATGTTATTTCTGTGCGGTAGATCTTCTAGGCTCTGTTAGTTCTCGCTTGTATGGTTTGTAGTTGTTACTCGTACAAGTACTTCGGATCTAGGGTTCACTGTGCGTGCTCTTCGAAAGATTAGAGGATCGGTTATGTCCTCATTAGGCATACATGAATTTACTCGATGATACATTGCCAGTGCATAACTTGAACCCGTTGGCTCTTCCTGTAAAACCTTCTGTTTTGTGTTAAAAATGTCCTCACTGCATGCTTGTGACCTCGTCCGTGCTTTCTTTCGCTCTTGTGTTTATCCTCAAGAGTGGTCATGGCAAACAGTTTGGATGAGCATGCTGGTTCAAAGGAATAAATCCCTCAGCAGTCAAGGGTGGCTGCCAAAGCAAAGTTGGTCGAATGAAAATCAGCGAACCCACCGAGAGTGTTGAAGAAGGCCGAATCAGAATCTGCTGATGACGTTGATGATGATATTCCCTCTGCTCACAGTCAGCCAGAAGATGAGCTAGTCACAGACTCCAAGACCATGTTCTCAGATGGAAATCCGAAGAAGGGTGGCAGAAGAAGAGAAAGAAATACGGCAGCTGAGATGTCTGATCAGGAAACATACAGGACTCCGCCAGGTGTGGAAACAGCTCAAGACAGGAACACTAGATTGCAAAGGATTCACCGGCACTGGCCGAAGAAATGGCTCAACTACGAGAACGTGCGACGGAAATACCAGATTTTGTTTGCTTTCACTCCACCCTGCAATGATTGCATTGCAGAAGGCTGCCTAGGCCAGGAAGATGAGAAAGTAAGGCCTGCACCACCTCCCAACGCTCATGCCGATTCCTTGAAAACTATAGCTAACTTTCCCATAGAAGTTGCAAAGAGGGAAATGACAAAGGCTAAGCATGAGGCTAGACTTGCGAAAAAGAACCAAATTGAGCAGCGGAATGTTGAGCTGACTCAACAGGATGTGATTGAGAAGAAGGAAAGGGCGTCTGCCCGAAAAGAGAAGAAGAAGAGGAAGTCAATTTCTCCTCGAGCTCCGAAGAAGAAGTCGGTTGTGAGTAAGTCCACAAAGGTTGCATCTGGCTCGTCTGATGTGGAATTATCTAATGATAATGCTGGTGATGAAATTCCCATGTACGATCAACGAGTGTTGCTTGATAAGCCATATCACACTCCATCACCTACCAAGAAATCACCGTCTGTGAGATCTTCACCATGGCTTGCACCAGTTCCCTCCGATAAACCTTCGGGTTCTACTGCCCCAGCTGCCAAGAGAAAGTTGTCACTGATGAAAAGGCTGTTGTTTCCGCCAAGAAGGCGAAGAAAATCATTCATGCTTCCATAGAGGAATATGATTTTGAGATGATATTCGACATCATTGAAGGTGCCTCCTATGATGCCAATCCAGCAGAGCTGGTTGATTTGGGTCTGCCAGAAGATGTTACCAAGATGGTAGCAAAGCACTTCACTGATCTGAAGGAAATCACCAAAGAACTCAACCAAGGTGTCGAAGATAAGAAGCTTATGGAGAAGATGAGAAGGGAAGCCAAGTCTGAAACTGAAAGAAAGGATGTGAACAAGGCCATTCTTGAAACCACCAAAGCCCTCACTACCTGAGGAACAAGAAGATTGAGTCACTCCAGGATGATGATGGATGTCTCTCAGCTTTGTGATCGCAGAATCGAAGAAATTCAGCGTCAGGAAAATCTTGCTCGACGCAGGGAGAAAGAAGAAATGCATCAGAGAGCTCAGGCTAGAGCGAATAAGCCAAAAGAAGTCAAAGATAGTCATGTCAAATCTGCTTCAGCTGATGCTCCTATTGACACTAGTGCACCACTTCAGCAGATTCCACCATCCCCTCGTACCGGGGAAGTAGCCGAACAACAACTTAAGGCTGTGGTAGTTCCTACCTCAGTCGAACAAGAAGCGGATGTTGTGGACATTTATCTTGTCAATCCTGATGAAGCAAAATCTGTGCCCGAGCAAAATGCTCCCAATGAAAAGATTGATGAAGAAATTGAAATGGAAAAGCTAGTCTCATCACCTGTGAAGGATGTTGAAGCTAGACCCTCCGGACCCACTTAGGAGGAAGAAAAGGTTGAAGGGGAGCAAGTTGCTGCCCAAAGTACTACCCCTGTGGTCTCCTCATCTGGTGTTCCTGCCCCGATGGAGGTTGACCCTATGATGGTGGCTTGAAGCTACATCGTTATTTCCCCAAAGAGGAAGGGATGATGCAGCACAACAGCGGTAGGTATTTCCCTCAGTGATGAAACCAAGGTTATCGAACCAGTAGGAGAACCAAGCAACACAACGTAAACAACACCAGCACACAAATAATAAATACTCGCAACCCGGCGTGTAAAGGGGGTTTTCAATCCCTTTTGGGTAACGGCGCCCGAGATAGGCAAACGGACGTGAGAGAGTAGTAAATATTGATAGACCGAATGCCAAATAAAATAAATTGCAGGAAGGTATTTTTTTGTATTTTTGGTTCAATAGATCTGAAAATAAAAGCAAAGGAAAAGTAGATTCGCAAAGGCAAATATATTAAAAAAGAGACCCGGGGGCCGTAGGTTTCACTAGTGTCTTCTCTCGAGAAAAATAGCAAACGGTGGGTGAACAAATTACTGTTGGGCAATTGATAGAACTTCAAATAATCATGATGATATCCACGCAATGATCATTATATAGGCATCACGTCCAAGATTAGCAGACCGACTCCTGCTTGCATCTACTACTAGTACTCCACACATCTACCGTTATCCAGCATGCATCTAGTGTATTAAGTTCATGGAGAAACAGAGTAATGCAATAAGAATGATGACATGATGTAGACAAGATCCATTTATGTAGAAATATACCCCATCGTTTTATCCTTAGT